>NC_143385.1:47345287-47648317 GCF_980474605.1 Leiobunum rupestre | reverse complement strand
CGCCGCGGACTTTTTTTTGATATTTTCAAAGTAACTTTATTCTTTCAAAAACATTTTGGAATTTAAAAAAAAAACGAAATATCCCGAATTTCAAAAAAAAAAACAAATCCTCCCGAATTTGCAAAAAAACAATCCTCCCGAATTTCAAAATAACTAATGCTCCCAAATTTCAAAATAACTAATCCTCCCAAATTTCAAAAAAAATAATCCTCACAAATTTCAAAAAAACTAATACTCCCAAATTTCAAAATAACTAATCCTCCCGAATTTCAAAAAAAATAATCCTCCCGAATTTCAAAATAACTAATCCTCCCGAATTTCAAAATAACTAATCTTCCCGAATTTCAAAAAAACTAATCCTCCCAAATTTCAAAAAAACTAATCCTCCCAAATTTCAAAATAACTAATCCTCCCAAATTTCAAAATAACTAATCCTCCCGAATTTCAAAAAACTAATCCTCCCGAATTTCAAAATAACTAATTATCCCAATTTCAAAAACAATTATCCGCAATAACGTCGGTTACGTGGTTTTTCCTTGGCGTGAGTATCGATTGTCGGCAGGCAAAATCCAAAGTAACTTTCGCGTGAGAAGGTTCAACTTGGCCAACTCGACAAGCACTACATTTCCAGAACTCTTAAAAGAGTGGACGTGCGCCAATCACCGTAAGTCATTTACATACAGAATTCGCCCGACGTTCAGCTTCGCGGCTTGACACGTTACCAGCCATTTTCCATATTTACCAGTAACGAACTATTTTCTTTCGCAAGTTTTTGCCAATCGGAAAAACAAATACTAGATATTTACAAATCCTTTTGAAAAGGAGGTGCAAAGGAGTTAATTTATTTTATTTGTTTGGGGATGAATAAGCTAATTGTTCGAGCTTGAGGGGTATTGGTAGCAACGCTAAAAATCATCTCAAGTAGAAATAAAATCTTGTTCACTATCAAAGGTATTTCAATCCGCATATTTGAAAGCGTTTTCCATTTGATTGCTCGAGATTAACTCCGAATCACATATTACCGCACTTGGTTGTTTTTCTTCTGCAAGCAATTTGAATTTTCGCGTCTTTGTCTGCCATTTTGCCAAAAATTTAAAAGGAACACGCAAAATATTGCTCCGATCTCGATCTCGATCCGTTGTCGAAATCGGCAGATCGGTTTTGGGCGATCACGGAGCACCCTTGAGCGGGAAATGGAGCGCATGAATCTTGATCCGAGCAGATCCGAGCACGCAAATGGAACATTGAATGTTGATCAGAGCGATCTAGAGAGCTCGAGAGCAGTCAAATGAAAAACGCGAAACTCGATTGGAGCAGCTTCGAGCACGCAAATGGAACTTAAAATGTTGATCGGAGCGATCTAGAGAGCTCGAGAGCAGTCAAATGAAAAACGCGAAACTTGATTGGAGCAGCTTCGAGCACGCAAATGGAACGTAAAATGATGATCGGAGCGATTTAGAGAGCTCGAGAGCAGTCAAATGAAAAACGCGTAACTCGATTGGAGCAGCTTCGAGCACGCAAATGTAACTTAAAATGTTGATCGGAGCGATCTAGAGAGCTCGAGAGCAGTCAAATGAAAAACGCGAAACTCGATTGGAGCAGCTTTGAGCACGCAAATGGAACGTAAAATGTTGATCGGAGCGATCTAGAGAGCTCGAGAGCAGTCAAATAGAAACGCCATTAGAAACAACGCGTTAGCCCGTTTCAAACTTATAACATTAGAAATATAAAAATACGAATTCTTCTGATGGTAATAACAGAAAAAACGCGTGCAAGGTCAATTAATTTACGTTAAAACTAGAAAGACGAGTCTATAGAATTTCTGTAACATTGTCAAAGTAGCACCTAGATAAATAAAAGTAAGTTTTGCTATCATTAGTATATTGGGAGCACACAGCACCGTTACCAGAATGTTGGCTACAGCTCCTCCCCTCTAGATGTTGTTTTGAATAAACCAACGTAGAAAGTAATAATGACATGCTGCCAGAAAAATGTCTTGTGTAATTCGACAAAAACCCTATTTTTGACGGAAACATAAATTTTCCCCGCAAATGTCCGTAATCACGCTAGAAGACAATTTACCCTTTATTCCTGTGCCATATTATTACCATAGCAACATATCATTGTCATCAACTATATTTCACTACAATATGCAAAATAATAAACAAGTTGTCGCTGAAACTATACAATAAGTTATACCATACAGGGTGTTTTAAAGAAATATCTTCATATATTTAACGTTTTGTGGGGAGTAAAATACTAAGGGTTTAAATTGTTTAGGTTAACGGTAGAGTGTTGTCGTCTGAAACCCTGCGACGTCACTGCGGCCACTATTAACACAAAGCTGTGACGTTACCAGTTTTCAAAATCGTCTCAGACGACAACACTCTATAGTGAGTGTAGGGAGCTGTTGGTTCGCGTGGCTGGATCTAAAATATATTTTAATTTAATTTTTAATCATTTAAATTATTTAATGCCTATTTTTACTTAGAATATTTATAGATAATTTAAAAAAAAATAATTAGTATGTATAATTACTTCCCTGTCAATTTTCCAAGCAACAATAACCATCTAAACAAGTAAATTTTCATAAATACATACTTGACTTAAATAATTTTTTAATCACCTTCGTACTAACATAATGTATACCCTCAAAAACTTACAATACACACACGTGTTACTGGGAAGCACTTGTTCAAGGGGTAACTCAGCACCCGGTAAATAAATTTCGTATTAGATTAAAATGGCTTTAAACTTAATTAATTTAATTTTAATTACTTTACCCCGACGGACACGGTAAGCCTCGACATAAGTGGACCAGTACAATTGTATCTTTTGCGAAAGGAATATTCTAACTCGAAAGTTATAAACAAAGCGAAACCGGTTAGAATATTAATATTAGGAATTGATTTTCAGTTTTGGTTGGCGTCCAAACTCTCACGTGCTTCCACGTTCAAGAAATAAATATATAAGCCTATTCTAGAGGTACATTTCAATAAAGATATGGAACTCTACGATGATTTGCGGGAAAAAAACCTTTAAGTAATGGATTGTTAGCTTATTACGGATCTAGGACGTTATAATATTATGCAACGCGATAGTCCAAAATAAATATGACTGGTTCTGTATATTCAATCAAAACCTGTACCGAAGAATCAGTTAAATTCACGGCCAGGTATCGATTTCACGAGATCAAAATAAATTAATCTAAAATTCATGTATGAATAAAAGAGAGTGGACTTGGCGAAGCCAATTAAATTGATTGTTCAGTTAATGGAAATTATTTTAGTTAAAAAATCTAATCTTTTGGCAAATGAATTGAAAATACTAGTTTTTTTCTGCTAATAATAACTATTTAATAAGGTTAACTAGTTTTAACTATGTTATCAATTGTAATTAGAACAATTTTGAATTATAAAAAGTCATATCATTATGATGGTAATTTGTTTAAAATAATTCGAACGCCACACGTAATTAGCCTAGTACAGTTAATTTAACTCGACAACGTTTTAGATGTTCGTACTAACAATCTTGGAACATCAAAACTCACGACGATAATAATCTTTGAAAGATAGATATTACTGCACTCGCGATGTACGACAAATATCGTAAAATTAATTTTTTTTATTTTGGAGCAAATTACTTAGAATTTGATTTAATCAAAATGTAATAGCGTTCTCAAAATCCGATAACTATGCTAATCAAACAGACTACATAAGAACAATCTACGCAAATGACTAAATTCATAATTAGCCAAAAACTCAACCAAGCATTTAAATAAACAACACATACCTTGATCACCATATCTTCGCTTGTGTCGTTAAGTTAAGCGCAAATAAAATAAAAGTGCTTCTCACGACGCGTCTGGATCTCGAATGAAGCGGGCTCGTGCCAAAAGTCCCAGAGAAATTAAAGGGCAGCGGCGTCTGCTAAGCAGCCGAGATCGTTGGCTCGCTCTGATTGGCGGAACCGTTTACGTGACGTTGAGTATTTAAACAAAAAGGCCAACGCGGGGGCTAGATATAAGACAAATCGCGTAGAGATGGCTATCTAAAAGGGGTCGCGTGACGAGTCGTGACGTAGAGGGGTCGATAATATTTAAAAGCCCACCGGTTGCTGGAAAGTTCTTCGTTGTGGGTGATACTTCAAGACGCGCTAGGGATTTAAATTCGCAAGGTTATTTCGTACAATCGCGCTAGTTACTTGATAGGAGCGGATAATGCGTTACGTCTTGTTTTTAGGGTTTGATATTACTGGTAGGTGGCCGTCGTTTGTTTTGCGGCAAATAAAACTTGTTTTTGACGCATAATTCGCGTGTTTTCCTCAAAGGTTTTTGTGTTACATTTGCCATAAAGGGATGTCTTACTTACTTTTATATTCCGTACTGAATATAGTTACAATTTAATCAATCATTCGTTGGTAGGAAGTTAAGTTGTATATAAAAGTTTAATTTAGATTGACAGAAATAATAATAATAATAATAATAATAATAATAATAATAATAATAATAATAATAATAATAATAATAATAATAATAATAATAATAATAATAATAAATAATAATAATAAAATAATAATAATATAATAATAATAAAATAATAATAATAATAAAATAATAATAATAATCATTCCATTATTTCAAAAAGCACTATATAAACAGTGGCTTGCAGGTCCTGGCTCTCAGAAATGTTACTTCTTGGCCTATCAATAAATCATCCTCCCAGGAAATTGCCAAATAATTAATATTTCCGAGAGCCAGGACCTGCAAGTCACTGTTTATATAGTGCTTGTTAAAAGAATGGAAATTTTTCACCTAAATACGGCAGCAACAAGCGTTCCATTTTAACCAGGTAGCTCTTTTGACTTATATTAATACTTAAACTTAAGAGTTTAAATGTTCATCTTTTGAACTAATTTTAAATTTTAGAGTAATTTAAAAAAATTTAAGGTAAAATATTAACCGAATTATTATTATTTACTTTTAGCTTTTATTAACAAATAAAAATGAAGACGCGTCATAACATTGCGAAAGAATGGAAGCCAGTCATCAAGAAATTTATTAGCATAAATCGTACATTTATATAAAAAGATATTCTCAAAAGCTCAAACGACAGGATGCGAGACGGACGTTACGCGATGTTTTCCAAGTTCTCAATTACCATAATTGGGTAAAAAGGGGAATTTCCGCCTACGAATGTAGTACTTATTTTAACATTTTCTGTTCTCCATCATTCGGGTTTTATATCGACGCCACTAGAATACTAGAATAGGGGGCGCTTGCTCTGACTTATTTGAATACGCAAGAACCAAATTCTGGCCATTGACTTATTATTTTAGTAATGGTTCTTTTTTCTGAAGAGGGAAAAAATTAATACTTCGTTTACCCTGATATTAGAGAGGTTTAGCAGAGCGCCCTAGAAGATTGCACGACGACGTCGGGAGTCAAGTGATCATTCTCCACGGTTTTCTTTTCGCGTTTATACGACGTAGTCGAAATCTTTTTACTTTACTGCTCAACAAATCGAGATCAAGCCTTTGTAGCTTAAATTCGTCTGCTTTCCCATTCAAGTTTGCTATATGGTATGACTTTGAATGCCCCTTAAATGCAGACGAACTTTCTCCACAAAAGCTGTGAGGATGGTACTAGGGGTTAATGCTATTAATATTCTTAGTAACTTCATTACATTCTTGTCGAGATAAATAGCGTTTTCCATTTGGCTGCTCTCGAGCCAGGGCCGTTTTAACCTTTCCGTAGGCTTAAGGCAAAAATCTCTCATATACCGTCTTTTCGGACCTTCGTAGGCCCTATTATATGGAATCGTAGGCGCTAATGTCTCCTAAAATTTTCGTAGGCCCTAGGCACTTTGCCTAGTCTGCCTTATGGATAAGGCGGCCCTGTCTTGAGCGCTCTAGATCGCTCTGATCAACATTTTATGTTCCATTTGCGTGCTCGGACCTGCTCCGATCAAGCTTCGGGTGTTAACCGATCTGCCGATTTCCACAGATCAACGGATCGATATCGAGATCGGTGCAAATTTTTGCGTGTTCCTTTTAGATTTTTTGGCAAAATAGCAGACCATGACGCGAAAATTCAAATTACTAGCAGACGAAAAACTACAACGCGCGGGAATATGTTCATGGAATGTTCCATTTCTATGACGTCAGAGACAGATTCGGAGCGAATCTTGAGCAATCAAATGGAAAACACTAATAATTATGGCAGCTGGGAGCATCTAACACAGCCCCCCACACAAGGAGAACGCAACCCTTCGAAAGTCATTTATTTTCTTGTGTACAGTTTTCATTAGTTAGACGCTTTAGTGCCTGCTGCCGTCGGAAGGGGAAAATTCGGAAATTGTCTTCCCCCTCGCCCGTAAAACGTTCATCGTAAAGGCTCGTCCAATGAAATTTGTACACAACACTGCGTTAGCGTGTTTAAAAGCTAGCTGCGTTCTCCTTGTGTTTGTTGCTCCTAGCAACGTGCGTTTTAGCAATCGTAAATACTGCTTTCAATTGAAATGTTCCTAAGCCTCGTATATTATCGGCCTTTCCAGATTAATAGACCAACAGACCAGAGCTGCATTGAAACTTTACCATTCCCATCCCATTTATTTTAACAATATTTGTTCTACTAACCATTTCCAAACCATTTGACAAAAATTTTATCATTCCCTTCCATTCCCGAAATTCCCATGCCCAAGAGCGAAAAAACCATTTCCATGCAGTTCTCTAATACACAGCAAATCATGAAAATATTGTAGAAATTCGCGTGTAGCTAATGTTCAATATTGCAACCAGGCTGACCGAAGTTGTATAGAGAAAAGGTACAGTGGAACTGCTAAAGCAATAGCGTTATTTTAAAATAATAGTAACTAACAAGGAGACATCCCGATTGGTTACTTCCCGATTTTTTTCAAAGGCCATTAGTTTTGCCATGGCAACCAAAAATGTTTTTTTACAACTCAAATTTCAACTTTATCATAAAGTAGCATGGGAAAATCGCGAATTGCCATTTTCAAAAAATTAAAAAATTAAAATCTTGGCAAAGTATTGGGTAAAATCGATATAATTTCTGTAAAGTCGTAAGGGTTTACAAACCGTGATTTTCCCATGCTATTTTACGTAGAGAAAATTTAAGCTTGAGTTGTGAAAAACATTTTTGGTTGCCATGGCAAAACGAATAGCCATTGAAACTTTTCCCTTTAGGAGCTTTCAAGGTACATGAAGGTCTACTTAACCCCCGAGTTTGAACAAAATCGGGGAGAAACACCTCGGGATGTATGTCTCCTGTAGAGCTTCTAATTTCAAAAGAACGTGACATAATAAAAATATTAAATTTCCAAATAAATAAATTAAATTAATTTTAAATGCGACAATAAATCTCCAAATGGAAACTACCAATATTAGAAAAAATAACCAGATTGAACTAAATGTAATTTCTGTTCCGCAATCGGATAAATAACAACCGAAGAGAAAAAGCGCGGTGACTCACAATTACAAAAGTTCGAGAGTAAGTGTAAGAGCCATTTTTGACAGCTCTAGCCTATTTTTCCTCCAAGTTGCATAAGTTACCGGTCGTTCAGAAACAAAAAAAATCGAGAATCCAGAAACAAGTTCGTCATTAGCTGGCAGAAATATTTTCAAAGAGTGCACAAAAAGTATATTCCGATTTCTATGTCCACGTTGTACACAGTATAGAAAATGTCTTACCGGCGCAGCGTTCAATTTGTAAGTTTCCAAAACCTAAACGATATGAAAATCTAAAACGAGGACAAGTTTGACGGGTAGCCCCCGTAGCTATTACGAGAGCAAGAACAAGGTGTCCTTGCAGCGGACGCGTAGGCGGATAACTAATCAAGCACAATGTTTTTTCTTGAAAAAACCGGCGCTTCGTTGGCCCACGTATTAAGCGACGCCTACGGCTCATATCCAGCACTCGGAAGGGTGTAGTTCGCGGATTCACCGAGAGAGGGCGTTGTTCCACTCGCGAATGGCTTTCAACGGGAAACAGCTCAGCCATATCACGGCCTACGCTATTTTCTAAGGTTCAAACTATCTCTAATTTTCGAATAAAGACATTGAAAAACAAGCCTAGAAATAATGGTTGGTTCGAAGGGTATAATTGTTTTCTAACAATTTATTCATATTGCAAAAGCCATTAGAAATTATCGGGGGAAGTGTTTTCAATAAAGAGATATTTACAACTTTATGATAATTAGCGCAATTATCAATTGTTAAAGGGGAATTTTGACGGTTGGTTTTAAAAAAAAACATTACTGAAGTGCATTATAATTAATTTTACTAAGAGGGAAATTTAAACATCACCTTCCGAATGAAATAAAAGAAAATCTTATAGTATAAGCATGCGTCATAGCAGTTAAAATGTCATGTTAACGACTTAAGTCCGTGCGTGGTCGGTAGCGCCCATCGCGGTTATAGTGGGAAATATCAAAAACAAAATCCAGGCTTTGGTTTCTTGGTTACGCTAAGTGGACCTCGACTAGATAGTAGCGCCATCTTTGTTTTAAATAAAAGACTAGTGTTACGGTGTAGTCTCTTAGTTGTAGGAAATACTAGCACGTCTCCTATCGAAAAATTGTTTTCTAACAACGGGTTTTTAACGAAACTAGGCCCAGTTAGACGACGTTTCTGTTATATTCATTATTTTGTCGACTACAACAAAAAATGTGCCTTTCAGTTTAAATTTCATACCACATATAGGTCTACATTACGCCCGACTTTGAACAAAATCGGCAATAAACACCTCGGGTACTCTCCTTGTTAGTTACCAACGCCAGAAGCTCATAAACTGATGGATTTATCGGCTGCTTAGCCAAAGAAAACTCGGCACCTGCATCTATGTAAACTGAAAAGGCTAATTTACAGCATGACTATCTAACATATTTCTTCGAAACCCATTGTTCGGAAATTTAAAGGACACAGGGTAGGCCAAAATCCTGTTCCATAACTTTCCATTTTTTTATGGTGAGCAGCCCCCTCCCTGCGCCGCGGGCCCTGCGTACATTCGCTACGCCACTGCTTTTACCCCAATCATTCCACCTATGCTCAATATCTAAATTTTAAAAAAAGGTTGAATAAAGATCACATTAGAATTTTCTTATAAAGAAATACTTGTTTGAAGTTGATTCCCTAGAACATCGGTAATTCTTGCCCAATTTTTTCACGAAAGAGCAAGTGTCGGCTCGACGTGAAGTAGCTCTTTTTTCAACAGATGTCACTAGCGTCGAAATCAAAACCAGATGCTTAAAGCAACTGTCGGCTCTATCGTTGCCACCTGTATTATGGAAAGGCCCCTGTTATTAGAGATGGCAATGAATCTATCCGATTCTTTGGAAAAAAGCGACATTAGTGGAGACCGTGGTGCCATCTATTAATGGCCAAGGAAGTTAAATACAAAAAATATAAAAAATAGCCAAATGATAAAGTCGCTAGAGAGCATTATATTTAAACAACTTTTACACTATTTTGAGGACTTTCACCTAAATTATATATCCCATGTAAACATATTGTTTAAAATTGCTGTAATGTATGTTATTGACCAATTTACAAATGATCCAATCAACGTGAGGGATAGCTACGGGTAGCTATAACTATCGCATTTTCGGTCAAAATGTGGCTTAAGCATCTTGTTTTGATGTCGACGATAGCGACATCTGTTGAAAAAAGAGTTACTTGACATCGAGCCGACACTTGCTTTAAACTCAGTGGCGCAGACAAGGGGGAGTTTCCGGGTCCAGACCCCCCTTGGACCTACCTTTGACTATACTAAATTTCCACCCCCTCTTAACATTCGGATACTTCGCACCCCCCTTGACGAATTTCTGGCTATGCCACTGCTTAAAGGGAATAGAACCTCCAACGCGTTCTTTATGGAAGACCCCATCAATTTCCTTTATTCCCTTCACAATCAGCGATTATCAGCGCCGCATGTGTGAAAATCCATGGGAGGCAGCGGACAATATTGGAACCCTCGGAAGGCGACAGAAATACCAGTCGAGGTTATATTCCCTTTAAGCTACATTTTAACATGCGGTACGACTTATTTTTAACGTAACTAACGCCAATCAACCATAGTTTTTGTTAAACCTGGTTACAGAAATGTAAAATTCTTCGACTCACCACAAATATGGAAGCTCATACTCCCACATACATAGCCACTAGGAGGTAAAGCTTTGTAACACCAAGAACGTATTCAGGTTAACAGAGACTGTTCGCCTCGTAATTCCCCGGAAGAAAAACCACGCCCTTTGACTAACGATACTGACATTAGTTTTGGCATAGTTTGTTTATCTTTTGATAAGTTTATTTAAACAAAAAACCCGTTCTTATAATTTGAGACGCTATCATAGGCGCTACCTCGAAGAAGCTAGCGTCGTTACGCCACCTAGACACGTTTCGGTCGCGGATAATTGCGGTGTCATATTCTATAACAACCTGAATACGCACTTGCTTCCACCTAGGAGCAACAGCTGCAACAAACACAAGGAGAACGCAGCTAGACTTTAAACACGCTAACACAGTGTTGCGTACAAATTTCATTGAAGGAGCCTTTTCGCTGAATATTTTACGGTCAGGGAAGAAACAATTTCCTAATTTTCCGCTACCGACGGCAGCAGAAGCTAAAGCGTCTAACCAATGAAAACTGTACACAAGAAAATGTACGACTTTTGACGGGTTGCATTCTCCTTGTGTGGGGTGCTGTGTTTGTTGCTCCTAGCTGCCACTCAACGGAGCAAAATGATTATAGTATTCTTGAAATCAACTTGAAAATCCTGAAATCTGGGCGAAAATCAATTCAAAATTCTCAAAAACAGCCTAAAAAAGAAACATACATGAAAACCATGTTCTAAAATCTTAAAATCAGTTTCTGATTTCTGAAATCACTTATGAGATTAAAAACCCCTTACACAAAATTTGCAAAAGTTGGACCCTTCGTATATGCTCCTAGACCTTTTAATTATGGGGATCTTGTGATAGATTATGGTTTAAAGGATTTATAATTAATGTATAAAACATGATTACCAACGGCATTTGTGCTGACGAAGCAAAATCGATTCTTCGACTCAAGTTATAGCGGTGAGCCACTGAGGTGGCCCCGATTAATATTGCGTCGAGAGTGCGACTGTACAAAGGAAATCTGCACCTATTCTGAATTTAAATTTTACCAAAGATAATTCATAGTTTGCCTATGGTCTCCAAGGAAACTGGGAGGGCGATCAAAAATTCAAAACATTTCGCGCGTAGCTACTAAATAGGTAGCCATTTTGTTGGTAATCTCGTCAAAGCTACAAAACGTATTAGAGTTATGCTTTAAAATTTTAAATGGGCCCTAAACAAAGCCAGATAAGATTCTAAGGCCGGGTTATTTAAATAAAATATCAAATTACGACAGAAATATCTACGAAAAGAAGTTAACAAAGCTTATCAAAGTTAGGCCTTTGCGGTCATCCTTTTTACAATTACCTTCACTATCGAATAAAATAAACAATTTTCGCTCTCCCTTGGTAATTGAACTACTCGAACAATTTTTAACCAGGCAGATAACCATTTTTAACGTGAAAATAAATCCTTAATCATTTGAAAATAATTAAAATCCGCAAACAGACGATTGAAACTGTTAACCCTCCCGTTTTACTAAGAAATCTACACCTTCAAAATGGCGGCAAAGAACCGTTCATTCTTGCTCAAATTAAATATTTATTCTTGGTTCTTATATCTATACTTGGAACTGCGTCATTGATGACGTAGGGATGCAAACTATGTATAGAAACCTGGTACCCTAGATTCGAAATAACTACCTCGCGGGTAGTCAATAGCTTTTACCCACTTCTTACCGGAACCCGAAAAAAATAGGTCCATTGTTTAACCATGAATATCGAACTATTACCATTTCTACCATCTGGGGTTAAATGGGCGGTGCCTTTCTGCGTTTTACCATAAGTGTATAATAGTGTTACATAAGTGTGACTCTTCCTATTCTTCACATGCCAAAGTTTTATTGAGAGCCATTCACAAGACAGATTGCATTAACGAGTCACACGTAGCCTTTGAGCCAAAGGCTACGTGTGACTCGTTAATGCAGTCTTTGATATAATTACCCCCTGGACCCCTGCGCTGCCGCTATTTCGTGGAAACGGTTGAAACCATGAAAACAAGCCCAAAAATCCGCCTCCCGCCCAAACCATTTTCGCCCGCGTAGTGCTTTAAAAAGGAGCCCAATTGGGCGTGAAAATGGCCCAACTGGCAACTCTGCCTTTGACAGCGCCTCGCTAGGGGTTGATTTTCTTCTTGCGATGACGTCACTACGTTACTAGCTCTCAGTAAAATATTCCCTAAAGGGACAAACTTAATGAACAATATTGTAGACTTATGGTTTTACGTAATCACTTGAGTCAATCAGGGGCGCGTCAAAACTCTAAGGGATTACATTTTGGAAGAGAGGGGAAAAGGGAAAATAGCGATTTTTCACAAATTAAGTATTTAAAGGATTATGGGAATTTTCATAAATTTCTCCAGAAATATTTTGTTCTAGTACTTCAAATACCGCACCTCGACCTTTATTGGACCCGAGTCACCCGACGAATATAATTTACGGGATTTTGGAATCCCAGGCGGAGGCGCACTAGCACTTGCTCTCTGAGCGCGCCATTATGCCAATGTGTATCACAGATTAAAAAAAAGACACACGTTTTGCTTTATATAAGGCCTAAAAATTAGAAATCTAGTTTAATTTAAAATAAATTATTTAATTGGGAGAAAAAAAATTCTTAAAAAGGGATTTATTAGAACTGCCAGAGAGAGAGAAATGAGATTGTCCAAGTGGGATGCACTGTTTACACGATTCATTAACGACTCAACTACAGTTGAATACTCAGAAGTAGCATGCTGTTAAAGGATTACAGAATTATTTGAAAAATTCTTCCAAAATTTCAAATAGCTTATCTTCTTCCCTACCCCGTGATAGTCCAATGAATGATGAATGTGAATTTTTGCAGCCCCATTTCTGAAGTTCAAACGTTGTGGACCTTTAGCCTTATGGAGTAGTGACAGTGGTACATCACGCAACGTCACCCATGCTTTTTCCTATAGAGAAAAAAACGCGCCTAAAATGGAGGCCATGGTCAAAGCTACGAGGTGATACTACTCTATATTTAAACTCAGCAGTGGCGTAGCTAGGGGGGGGGGGTTCTTCACCCGACCGTGAAAAAAATAAAAACTTACACAAACCAAAGATAATTTAAACTCATACCCTAGATTCGAATACTGAGAGCTTTCCCATTGACGGTTTTGTTACGAAGCGTTTACCCTTTTCCGGCACGTGACCTCAGAAAAATCGGGCTCCATCGGTTGCGGCACGGCCAACTTCGATCACGCGCTACCGCGCTGTATAGCGTGGCAGCGCGTGATCGAAGTTGGCCGTGGTTGCGGTAAGGCGCAAACCACGGACAGCCTTGGAAATAACGGTGGTCAGGTGGTCAAAGACCAGTTAATTAATTGCTCAGACCAGTTTATTTATTAAACATTTGGGGGGTCACTGGTCACCGTGTCCAGTTTATTAATTCGAAATAATAACAAAAAAAACCGAAGGTGACCAGTTTAATAATTCCAAATAATAGGAGACGACCTATTAATTTAAGGATTATAACAATTTTGATTTCAATATTCACTGGATTTATATGTACAGCGACTCCGCTTACTAGCGCCGCGGGCGCACGTCGAGGTTTTATGTAGAGTCCCTTCGCTCGCATCTCTCGAACGAGTCGAACTGTCAAACCCCCCTCTGGCCTCAAACCCTCAATCCTCTAGTCTCGCTTTCCCCCGAGTACGGTAGGCTACCTGGCTACGTGGTAACGGACCGGAGACTCTGGAGTTACGGGGCCTAGAGAAAGAGAGATAATACGGTAAATTACGAGGGTCTTCTAGGCTATGGTAGTAGTCTTAGGTGAGATAGTACTATATTGAACTATTCTTGTGGTACTCATAAAATAAAGTTAACTATTTTGAATACGTGTAAAGTTCATGTTACCAACATAATCTAACTTCTAAACATGTAGTATAGGTTTTTTTAGGCTTATAAATGACATTAGAACATTTTATATAAGAGCAGTTTAATAATTCCTAAGCTAGGGGGTCACTGGTCATAAGGACCAGTTTAATAATTAATATGCTAGGGGGTCACTGGTCATAAGGACCAGTTTAAAATAAAACCTTATTTCCAAGGCTGACCACGGAGCGAATTTTTTCTGAGTTCCGGCGGGAAGTGGGTAAACGCTATCGGCAACGCGCGAGAGAGTGATTTCGAATCTAGGGTACGAGTTTAAATTATCTTTGCACAAACTTAGAGACTAGTAAGCAGCACACCATGACATTCGCCACGGGTGTCACCTATGCTAGCTACGCCACTGAAAATCAGTTTACAAAAGTAGGGACTTGGCAGTGCTCCGTCAGTTTTTTTTTTCAATAGTTTTTATCCTGGGGAGAAAAAGTATACCAGAATGGCGGCCATGGCCAAAGGTATGGCGTGACGTCATGCTGCCAAGTCCCTATTAGTGTTGAATTTTTTACTAATGTATTTCAAAAATTAAGGTTTTGACATAAAACATAAAATACACATTTATTTCTAAATGATTTTTTTACAAATTTGCAATTTTGAAGGAGTAATTCTTAAAATCATTTCATGTGAAATTCGATTATACACCATAAATACGGAAATATGTAATTTAAAATGACACTTAAATCAAGTTATCTTTTATAAAAATATTTCATTTAAATCCCCTATTATACTTCAAAGTATTTATTAAAATGTTAAAAAGTTGGTTCTCTAGAAATGCCAATTCAGAGCAAACAAATAAAAATTTATAAAAATTTTGGTTTAAAAACTTTAAATTAATGCAAAATAACTGATCAATTTAATAAATTGAGTTTTAATTATAAAATATACTAATGGGGTCAAACTTATCACTGAATTTATAGTTAAGTATTTTATCAGGCACTTATTCCATACATATTCAATTTTGTAACATCAGGTTTTGTTAAACAGTGCCAAGTGTTCCATAACAAAATTAAACAAATTATTTTCATCTACCATAGTTATGTTTCTGGTCAACATCCAAAAAAATCCACCCTTATTTATTTTACTATCAATTGACACTTTTTTAAGTTAAATCAGTAAATTAACTTCATTAATAGAACTATCATAGATGGAAAAGACTTTTGGTTGGAGAGGCGATTCTATTAAGTGTATAGTATCATCATCTAACCTCCTAAAAAGTAGAATAACCATTGTCTTGTGCTGGTTGATTTATATATGTGGTACCCCATAAAACCTCTAGTTAATATTTCCTTCTTATCACTTGTACACTGGAGGTATCATAACTTCGCCTCGTGCAATTTAAACAATTTTAAAAAAAATACTTAAGTACTTTGTGCACAATTATACCACAATTAAAGCTAATACTGAGAATTGTGCAAGTATAATGGTATAAATAGTATTAAAAATTATTTGCTTGTTAGAAGTTCACATAAGTTAATTATGCAGGTTCCAGACCAAGATAGGAAACCATTGTAAAAAATGTGTAAAAAAATATAAACCTTTCTGAATAAATATGAGACCAAAAATTATGAAAAATTACGGTTGATAATCAGTGAAATTTAAATTTGACGAAAGATTTTAAAACTCTCAAGACAATATTAGTATGATCAGTAATCAGTTAAATTTGAACCTTGATGTAAAGATTTAAAAACTGTAAATTTGATTTTCTCAAAACTTGCCTTTTATAAGCTACGGTTTTTTTAAAAATTCAAGTAGATTGTTGTGCTGCAAAATATACTTATACTCACAAACAAGTATCTCTAGTGTTGGTCAACGAATACGGTGTTTATCATTGTTTTTTTTTTTTAATATTAAATGCTTCATTGCAGTATTTATCCAAAACTTGAAGCTTTTTTTTACGAGCAAAGATCTGGGTATGTTTTCAAAAATTTCTTCAACCATTGTTTCTTTTCTTTGGCATTGATTTCCGTGTTATTTTGTATGCTCATTGCTAAGGCAACAAGATGCCTAGCTGTTAACAACCTTTGATTTGTTTCATTTAGGTTCTTGGCGAAACAAAACCTAGTATCCCACAATGAAAGCAATTGTTCTGAAAAGTTAAATATATTGCAAATTAATACCAATTTAGTATAGTGTTAAGAGTACAACTAACTAATTATTGTATAAAATAACAAATATTTTACCTGTAGTGTTTTGACTAAGAGCGATTTGAACAGAGTTAAAAATAGAAGCAGATCTGTTGATAAGAAAATCCACTAAAAGACCACGTTCCTTACTTCCAAGTAGCAAGTGACATAAAATGGGACTTGTAAAATCACGTAGAACGCATTCTCTGTTGCCTAACTGAAATTTATTAAGAAGATAGTCAAATAATTTTTAAAATCTTTCCTTCAACAGTAACAGGTCCATGTGCCAACAGGGTTAAAAAAATCAGTATTCTACTGTACCAAATGTTGGAGTCTATAAATTATCAAAATACAAGGTATTGCATTACCCACAAATTGATTTAAATCAAGTAATTTTCTTAAAAATCTTTGATTTAAATCACATAATATACTTCAATCTAGCAATGTCAATTCAGAGCAAACTAACTTATTTAATTTTTAATTAGAAATTTAATTTAATTAAACAAATGGGATTTTAACACCAGTCTAATGACTGGCCAAACTGGCTACATGAATCCACCTGGTGGTGAAAATCTGAAATTTATGCGTAAATCTCTCAATGCATGCTACCAGAAACTGCTTCGTAGATGGTAAGTGGTAGTATAGTTGGTAGGGGTGAGGGGGATTGCGAGGAGATGCTCTTTTTCTCTAACCAGGTAGCGTATATCCTAATTTTGATTCCTCTTGCGCCTGTCTAATGCTGAATACGTGGCCCTTATTCCCAATTCAAACTAATTGGGCCTTGAGAGCCTTATGACTTCATTAAGAAAGACTATATTCAATAACTCATTTTTAAAAGACCCTGTTATTATGTTCAAATGGCTTGCGCCTTTAAAAAAAAATTAATCTAACTTTGGAAAAATAGATTTTAATTGCTGTTCCCTTTTTTTTAGAATATAATCAGCTAGGTTGATACCCAAGGCACCAAATAATGCCTAAGTCATCCAGTGATTTTTATAACTTAAAATAAGGTGGCCGGGTTACGATGCGTAGGAGGGTGGTGGCAAGCCCTTCATGCCACAGGAGCCAACAGTTCCCTACACTCACTGAAAAGAGACTAAAAACGGTTTTAAAATTCACAATTTATTTATTTAAAAATCCAACGTTTCGGAGGAACTCTTCCTCCTTCTTCAGGGATTTTTACAAGTCAAAATCCCTGAAGAAGGGGGAAGAGTTCCTCCGAAACGTTGGATTTTTAAATAAATAAATTGTGAATTTTAAAACCGTTTTAAGTCTCTTTTCATTTAGTTTTTCACAATGTGCTTCTCTTCACCCCTACACTCACTATTACCGTTCACCTCAACAAGTTTTACTGGAAAGGGGAAAACAAATAACTCAAGGAAAAACCCCTTTAACGCAACTAGCAAATTTTGCTATGCGCCATTTTACTAATTCTAAATTAATGTAATAAAAATTAATAGGGGTATAGTATAAATGGCAACTTACTCTTTTGTCGACATTGACAAAGAAATCGTCAGCAACAATTTTCAAAAATGAAATTAGTTTTTCAAGCTGCTGTTTTCTCTTAGGAGGAAGTAGAATTATCACTAAAGTTAATATTTTTAGTGCAGTATTAACTTTTCCATTCTTCAGGCATTCAATTATTGAAAAATATACTGGTAAGTAATTCTCGGGTAGAATAGGTGTCAAAAAACTCAAGTGATAAGTCGCTACTGCTCGGTAGCATTTCAGTTTACAAGCTTGAGCCGACCACAGTGATTCGAGACCATCAGGAATGTAACCAATACAGGTAACTGCCGCAGATATCCATGGAATTTTCATCAAATCTAAAGTTGGGTTGCGGTGAAAACCATTCGGATAGTTGGAAATCACATTCTCTGGAGTGGGATTTAATGCAGGATTATCATTTGTGGTTGATGGTTTAACTTCTGGCAAGTCCGTAGATAAAACACAAAGAATGTTCTCAAGGAATGATATATCCGTAAGTGTTAACATAAAGCTCATGGCCATTTCATTTACCGTTTCAGTTGGAATACCTATAAATAAGTTGATAAAAATCCAACAGTGTTTTCCGGTAGCCTTAAAATATTTATAATTAAAGGGACTTCAATACTTTTCTACGAATTTTGAATTCCATACTACCATATGTAACAAAATAACCATAAGTATGGCACTTCCTATTGTTTTAATGCTAAGTTTCTTATCCAACCCTTTTCGACACTGACACTCTTGTCCAGCTCCTACAGTCCTACTTGGACTCGCAACTGAACCCAAGCAATGTCATCTTTGATAGTAGTATATTTTGTATATTGATACTAAGAAAAACCTACGATTGGTCTAAATCGTAATCTGCTACTTCCAATTGAATTGACTAATGCAACAAAATTATATTTTTACATATTTAGATTGAACTGAACTCTGACATTAACCTTAATCTATTTGCCCTATACCAAATAAACAAATACTAGAGAAACAAATGAAATGTTTGCCTAGTTATACCCCAAATGAAACTTGAAGCTGTATGTTACATAGGCCTGAGTAACCTATGTAAAATGTTTAGTTCGGGGGTACATAACAAATTTTTCCATCAAGTACTTTAAGTTTACAACATTTTTTTACCAATTAAACCTATATAAAAAGATAAGTTTATTATTAAATTAACTATCGCAACAAACAGCGTTTCACTTTTGGAGATAAAACATTGAAGGCATATTATGTTTATTACATTTAGTGGATACTAAGTGGCAAAAACTTTCAATGAACTCAACAAAGAAAGGTAGGCTCCATTAAGTTGGCCCCCCCTCTCTACAATTTTAAAAACTTTCATTTGCGATCGAATGCGACCTCGATGCGACGTTATGCGAAACTAAAAAAAAAAGATGCGACATAATTGTTAAGTTGGAATAATTAAAACAAAAGGGGGGGCTAACTTAATGACAGCCCCCCCACTTTCAACTATCAACCCGGAAACACAACCAATAGAATGCGACCTCAATGCGACGTTATGCGACACCCTTACTTTCGAATGCGACATCTTAGTTAACGAGATAATCGCTTTCGTAAGTGGGGGGGCTAACTTAACGCGAGCCCCCCCTATAACAGTTGAGGCCTCCAAACACCTTTATTCGATTGCGACCTCAATGCGACGTTATGCGACACCCTTACTTTCGAATGCGACAGCTTATTTAACGAGATAATCGCTTTCGTAAGTGGGGGGCTAACTTAACGCGAGCCCCCCCTATAACAGTTGAGGCCTCCAAACACCTTTATTCGATTGCGACCTCAATGCGACGTTATGCGACACCCTTACTTTCGAATGCGACATCTTAGTTAACGAGATAATCGCTTTCGTAAGTGGGGGGGCTAACTTAACGCGAGCCCCCCCTATAACAGTTGAGGCCTCCAAACACCTTTATTCGATTGCGACCTCAATGCGACGTTATGCGACACCCTTACTTTCGAATGCGACATCTTAGTTAACGAGATAATCGCTTTCGTAAGTGAGGGGCTAACTTAACGTGAGCCCCCCCTATAACAGTTGAGGCCTCCAAACACCTTTATTCGATTGCGACCTCAATGCGACGTTATGCGACACCCTTACTTTCGAATGCGACATCTTAGTTAACGAGATAATCGCTTTCGTAAGTGGGGGGGCTAACTTAACGTGAGCCCCCCCTATAACAGTTGAGGCCTCCAAACACCTTTATTCGATTGCGACCTCAATGCGACGTTATGCGACACCCTTACTTTCGAATGCGACATCCTTACTTTCGAATGCGACATCTTAGTTAACGAGATAATCACTATCGTAAGTGGGCAGGGCTAACTTAACGCAAATGAATGCGACCTCATTTTAAATGAATGCAAATGAATGCGACCTCATGTTAAATGAATGCAAATGAATGCGACCTCATTTTAAATGAATGCAAATGAATGCGACGCCATTTTAAATGAATGCAAATGAATGCGACGCCATTTTAAATGAATGCAAATGAATGCGACGTCAATGCGAAGCAATGCGACACCATAATTATCGAAATAATCACCGCTATTCGAATGCGACAGCCGTGTTAACGAGATAATCGATTGAACCAGATCGAGAATCATCAAATATAAATACGGAAACACAGGTCGATTAAGTTGGCCCCCCTTTTTTGATTTCCCAGAAAATATCTCTATCAATTTTATGCACCCACAATGCGACAGCAAGTGAAAGAGATGTGACTTAACCATTATCGAGATATAATTAAAATTAAAAGGGGGCTAAATTAACGTCAGCCCCCATAATTTCGTTATTCAACCAGAACAGAATATCATAGCCACTACATGGCAATGCGAAGAAATGCGACAGATATAATTTTGATTGCGAAAAATAGTTTATGAGAAAATTAATAGAGAAAGTGGGGGGGGGTGGCTAACTTAACAGTAACCCCCCATATTAATTCATAATTTTAATTAACCTTAATATAAAGAGACGTCAATGCGAATTAATGCGACACTATTTTTAACGAATGCGACAAATTAGGTTATGAGATAATAGACAAATGAAAAAAGGGGGCTAATTTAATGGCAGCCCCCCCCCCCCGAAATATAAAAAATAAGTTCTATAAAAAAATGAAGTCGTCAACGCGGACCAAAGCGCATTCGAATAGCGGTGATTATTTCGATAATTATGGTGTCGCATTGCTTCGCATTGACGTCGCATTCATTTGCATTCATTTAAAATGGCGTCGCATTCATTTGCATTCATTTAAAATGGCGTCGCATTCATTTGCATTCATTTAAAATGGCGTCGCATTCATTTGCATTCATTTAAAATGGCGTCGCATTCATTTGCATTCATTTAAAATGGCGTCGCATTCATTTGCATTCATTTAAAATGGCGTCGCATTCATTTGCATTCATTTAAAATGAGGTCGCATTCATTTGCATTCATTTAAAATGAGGTCGCATTCATTTGCATTCATTTAACATGAGGTCGCATTCATTTGCATTCATTTAAAATGAGGTCGCATTCATTTGCATTCATTTAAAATGAGGTCGCATTCATTTGCATTCATTTAACATGGCGGCCCATTCATTTGCGTTAAGTTAGCCCTGCCCACTTACGATAGTGATTATCTCGTTAACTAAGATGTCGCATTCGAAAGTAAGGGTGTCGCATAACGTCGCATTGAGGTCGCAATCGAATAAAGGTGTTTGGAGGCCTCAACTGTTATAGGGGGGGCTCGCGTTAAGTTAGCCCCCGCACTTACGAAAGCGATTATCTCGTTAACTAAGATGTCGCATTCGAAAGTAAGGGTGTCGCATAACGTCGCATTGAGGTCGCAATCGAATAAAGGTGTTTGGAGGCCTCAACTGTTATAGGGGGGGCTCGCGTTAAGTTAGCCCCCCCACTTACGAAAGCGATTATCTCGTTAACTAAGATGTCGCATTCGAAAGTAAGGGTGTCGCATAACGTCGCAATCGAATAAAGGTGTTTGGAGGCCTCAACTGTTATAGGGGGGGCTCGCGTTAAGTTAGCCCCCCCCCCCACTTACGAAAGCGATTATCTCGTTAAATAAGCTGTCGCATTCGAAAGTAAGGGTGTCGCATAACGTCGCATTGAGGTCGCAATCGAATAAAGGTGTTTGGAGGCCTCAACTGTTATAGGGGGGGCTCGCGTTAAGTTAGCCCCCCCACTTACGAAAGCGATTATCTCGTTAACTAAGATGTCGCATTCGAAAGTAAGGGTGTCGCATAACGTCGCATTGAGGTCGCAATCGAATAAAGGTGTTTGGAGGCCTCAACTGTTATAGGGGGGGCTCGCGTTAAGTTAGCCCCCCCCCCCACTTACGAAAGCGATTATCTCGTTAAATAAGCTATCGCATTCGAAAGTAAGGGTGTCGCATAACGTCGCATTGAGGTCGCAATCGAATAAAGGTGTTTGGAGGCCTCAACTGTTATAGGGGGGGCTCGCGTTAAGTTAGCCCCCCCCACTTACGAAAGCGATTATCTCGTTAACTACGATGTCGCATTCGAAAGTAAGGGTGTCGCATAACGTCGCATTGAGGTCGCATTCTATTGGTTGTGTTTCCGGGTTGATAGTTGAAAGTGGGGGGGCTGTCATTAAGTTAGCCCCCCCTTTTGTTTTAATTATTCCAACTTAACAATTATGTCGCATCTTTTTTTTTAGTTTCGCATAACGTCGCATCGAGGTCGCATTCGATCGCAAATGAAAGTTTTTAAAATTGTAGAGAGGGGGGGCCAACTTAATGGAGCTAGAAAGGCATTATAAAAAGGGCTTTCTAGTTCATTAGAATATTTTTTCTTTTCAAAAATGTTTGGTGACTTTATAAGTGCACATACAAAAATGTTTGGAAACTGGAAGTATTATTAGACAGTCGTGTAGGAACGTTTGAGAAGTTTGTGCAGTCCCCTGGTGATGATTAAAAAAAATTAACCGCAAAAATGGACTAGATTCAGTATTTTTTGCACTTTATAATAAAAATAAAAAAAGGAGATATTTTAGTATGTATTAAAGCTTATTTTGATACTAAACCAATATTTTTTAAGAAAATTAAAATTAATGACAGTAGTTTAACATTTGCTCTATTAAACCATTCCTTCCTCTATTTTCATAAATTTTAATTTTTAAGCAAGCATAAAGGGGGGGGGGTTACACTAGTTGTCTCCCCCATCAAATTAATAATCATAATGTCTTTAAACAGGTGGCCGGGTTACAATGCGTAGGAGGGTGGTGGCAAGCCCTTCATGCCACGCGAGCAAAAAGCTCCCTACCCTAACTATTACCGTTAACCTCGAAAAGTTTTTATGGGGGGAAAACCCCTTAAACCAGTGAGGAGAGAACTTGCAAACTCAACGCAGGAGTAATTCCGAGTTTTCACCCAGTGCCGCAAGCTGGGATTGAATTGTTTGGTAGGGGCATTGCTCCCGGCCCCTCCCCCAGTTCCTACGCCGGAGCACAGAAGATTTCGGCATACCTAGCACAAATATATTCTTAGTAAAAGCTTACCTGAGGTATTAAATTGTGAATAAACTGGTACACATGCAATGTTATGTCTTTTTTTGGTTTCTTCATTGCCAACTAAGCTTTCATACATATTGGACGCATCACTTTTGACATTTTTAATCTTCAACTTATGTAGTGACATTCGAAGACTTCGATGAATGTTTCCTCTATTTGCGAAACCACTATCCATTACTTTTAAATTGTTCGCTTTTGCTGTGGATTTTAAATTTTCTTCGGCTTTCTGAGCAGCAATAAAACTATGTCTGCGTCTGAGACCTCTGGTTCTAGAAAAGCTGCTGCTGTTCTCGTTCAACTTGTTAGTGGTCAGCTGGGGAGAGCGAGGTTCGTTGATTAGTACTCCAGGGTCCAATGATCTTCTCTCTTTATTTCTGGTTTTAACTGGACTAAATGGGTTTGAATAAGGAGCAGGAGAACGCGAGGCAAAGTGAGTGTTCTTCATAACCCTTGTCTCACTAAATTTCTTTACTGGTGATAAGAATCTAAAAAGATAGTAATAAAGAAAATAAGGTATTTATTTGAATATTTCAAATCATTTTATAGTGAATTTAGCTAGTCAGTAGGTTTAAATCGGGTTTTCTTAAACACTGCTTTATTTTACTTTTATTCTATTTTTCGCTTTGGTTAACCGTGCATACATATTACCACTCAACTAAAAATTCATATTAGTATTATTACAAGCCTCAAGTGATCAGAACAAAGATTTAGTTTGGGTTTCATTTTTGATTTTGTATAAATGCAGGGGGACCAGGAAAATGCCTCTAAAATTTGAAGAAAAAATAGGAAATATTTAAGCGAATTAAAGGAAAATATAGGAAAAACCATAAGCAACAATAAGGATTCTTATTGAAAATCAGTAGCTAAAATAAAGTGAAATATAGGGTGAAAAAGGGTATACGACGAAGGAACGTTTTTGGGTTATATACTACATGAGAAAACCTAAGGAATTCATAGGAAGGTATTGAAAATATTGGAAATGTGGTAACCTTGTTAATGATTTAGAAAATGTACAAACATTTTGAAATAATTTTTAGTTAATTAAAAAAATCACTTGGTTTAAACCAGTCAACCCCGAGGATAGCTAAAAATTAAAACTATATAATAAAAAAGTACAACCAAAAATTTGGTAGTAAAGTCTATTATGCGTCGCTACAGTACAAATGGTCATAATTTCCCATTATACATAGCTTATTTTGCTCATAAACATCACTAAACCACAGCAATTAAAGTTAAGTTAATTTGTGGTTTAATTTTTGTCATTAAAATTCATTTGTTAATAATAATAATAATAATAATCAGCTAGGCTAATACCCAAGTTAAAGTTTTGATAAAGCACTAATATTTTTTTCTGGGTCCATTATTTTATTTAAATGCAAAACAGTAGCATAACTAAGGTTGCTGGGGCCTATTCCCATCCCATGCGCAAGCCCTCTAAAGCCAACGTCTGTCCATAAATTATCAATAAATGTATTTATTTAAACAACAAGGAACCAAAAGAAAAAGGGCTAGTACAGTCACTACTTACATATTTTCTTTGCTTTGTGTTTTTGGGATAGTTCCATACAGTTGACGATTGGATGAAACAAAACGATACAAAGCAGTTGGACTAGTATCAAACCTAATTGTAGACTGACTCTTCGTTGCAGGAACAAATACAAATTGATCCATTAATGTCTGACAAACCTAAATAATAAACATTGTTGTTTTAAAATTATTGTACTGGGTATATACCATCTACAGACTATTTTGGGTACATATTTTCAAATAGCTGTTAGCATAATAATTTTGAAAATGTAACATATTTATACAAAACAGCCTATGGAGTACATATACTGTGCGTATATGTACTTACATATACTGTGCGTATAAATTATGTACTTGGTACTAAAACCACTTAAAAATACCCATAGCTTACCTTAACTGCATTGCATCTCGTGACTTCATTAGGAAAATTATTTTTATTCTTTTCCAAAAATATAGCAATAACATCAACAGCATTAGCCCCCGTAAATACATCCTCATATTGCCATATTAAATTACGCTTTTTGCCTACTTCTACATTATCATGTAAAAATTTTATAATTTCATTCCATAGCCTCGTAGCTCTGTACCGACCTATTCGTTAAATATAAGTTTGGGTTGTTATTGTAAAATATAGTTTCAATATTGTGTCAAATTGTGCTTTTACCTAAATCATTTGGAAGAACTTCAAATTTCCCTCCGTTGACAACGACCGCCATTTTGAAAATTAAAAAAGAGGACCGAGGACCAGTGGTTTTCGTTTTGAGCATTCTGATTGGTTGACAGGCTGGGATGTGAAATTTTCCCGCTAAATGTGTTAGAAAAAATCTCTTGAATTTAGGGATTTCACTATTTTATAAATAAAATATTATTTTTAAAAGTGTAGTAGTTTAGAGCTATTTAGATTTCGGTTGTTCTAACAAGCTCAAATTTTTGCTAAACGAATATTTTTATTGTAGTCTTCGGAAAACATTAAAACAACAACAAAAAAATATAAATCGGCCAACTTGATAGTCTTGATTATCGTTTTTAAAAAAAGCTGCGATTCAGCAAATTCGCATTTACACAAAGGTTTACAAACCTTGCTTGCCCAGCTAATGGGGTGATTTGGTTGTTTCCAACACTGATTTGTACGTTATACGATTCTAATAGACGGTTCAATAAAACATCGTCAAGGAAATTACCAATACGTAATATTTTCGAAAGCCAGGACCTGCAAGTTACTGTTTATATAGTGCTTGTTGAAATAATAGAAACTTTTCACTTGTACGGTATGCAAAAAGTGTTTCCTTTTAACCCGTTAGCTTTTTTTTGACGTATTAAGGCTTATTTCAACAAGCACTTTAATAAACAGAGGCTTGCTCTCGGAAATATTACGTCTTGGCAATTACCGTGAAGATGTTTTATTGAATCATCTAAAAGTATCGTACACGAAAAATAATACAAATCTAATAAAAATTTTGGCAGTAACGCAGTTCTATGCAGCGGTTCCTGTCTATAATGCATCATAGAGCGTCTGGGAGGCAGAGTTTGAGGACGACCACCAATCCCCCAACGGGTGGTCGGAATACTTCCGCCACGGGTGTCCCCACCCCTGTCCCCACATATCCCCCCGTTGGCGTGGCCGTTACACATATCTCACCCTGATTAATCAGGTGGACGAGCGGACTGAATTGTCCCACGCGTTACAATCCCGAATAAAAAAAAAGTTACGTTGTCAGTGTAATTAATAATGAGCCATCATGCCTCGAATAGGAGAGGCTTTTGAAATTATGACCCAAATCGTAACGCAGTACGATAATACGAAGCTGGAAATCTGGCAACTCTGGATCTTAGAAAGTTAGACAAGGCTTACGAAACACGTGTATCACCTCTCAGGAGTGACGAATCCGAAATTCAATATCTTATGAACAGAATATAAAGTGAAAATTAAATTTATCTCTCTAAAACTACGATGATGAAACAAAAGTTGATGAGAAAGAGAAGTATCAAAAAGGTTAATAAGAACGCAAAATCTATTGTAAAACCAAATGTAAATATTTCAAAGTATGATGAAGAAATATCAAGTGACTCAGATTTGGAAAATGTTGCTAATAACAAAACATACGAAACATCTGAAAGTGAAGAAGAAACTGCCCAAGAAAAGAGGCTTAAATTAGCTAAGAAATATTTATCTGAAATCGAAGCAGAGGAAAAGATATCTAACGAAAGTAAAGAAGTTGACGATGGCATTATTGCTCAGCGCTTACGCCATGATGTGTTAGAAAAAGCTGGAACTCTACAAAAAACAGTAGCAGATACATACGAAACACCTGATTCCGAAACATTTAAAGTGTTTCGTGGTCATAAACTTTCAATCACATGTTTAGTAGTGTCAAATGATGTAAAATATATCTATTCATCGTCTAAAGATTCAGCTCTTATTAAATGGGACTTTATTGATGGGAAGAAACTTAAGGCTATACCCGGAGTTAAACCAGACAGTAAAGAAGAGGGACATTCTGGTCAAGTTTTATGCTTGGCTTTATCTTTTGATGGGAAATACCTTGCGTCTGGTGATACCAAGAAAAATATCTTTATTTGGGAAGCAGATACCATGAAGAAAGTTAAAACATTCGCAGGCCACAGAGAAGGGGTAACTTCATTAACTTTTAGAAAAGGAACGCATCAACTCTTTAGCTCTTCAGTTGATCGATCAGTTAAAGTATGGAGTTTGGATGAAATGGCATATGTTGAAACATTATTTGGTCACCAAGATTCAATAACATCCATAGACAGTTTGTTAAAAGACCGAGCCATAACTAGCGGAGGTCGAGACGGTACTGTTAGATTATGGAAAATTCCAGAAGAATCCCAATTAATATTCCAGGGAACGCCAGGAGCTTCTATTGATGTTGTTAAAATGATTAACGAACAACATTTTGTAACTGGTTCAGATAATGGTGCTTTAAGTTTATGGGGTTTGTTGAAAAAGAAACCGTTAGTTACAGTACCACAGGCTCATGGGATGCAAGATGAAAGCAACCCATTCTGGATTACCGCAATTGCCACTTTGCCCAACACAGACTTAATGGCCTCTGGCTCTCACAATAACGAAGTTATACTTTGGAAATGTGGAGAGGGTTTTAAAACATTAACAAAATTATTTAGTTTAAACATCATAGGTTTTGTAAATGTTTTAGAATTTAGTAAATCTGGTAGTCACTTAGTGATAGGGGTCAGTCAAGAGCACCGATTAGGTCGTTGGTGGAGGTTAAAAGAAGCTAAAAATTCTATTACTGTAATTCCGTTGAAATCTGCTTAGGAAATAAAATAATTTGAATAAAATCGAACGAAAGTTAAATGTTTATTTTCCTTTAACGAATGAAAACAAAGGTTAGATAATATAGTACGTTTGTAAGTTTAAAATAGTTATGAGATAAAAAGAATATATATTAACAATGTTCTATTGGAAATCAAAATCATATTCATCGTCAATCCAATCTGTCCCTTTTTTGTTACCTTCACCGAGTCTTTTACCATCGTCTCGGAAGAGTTTGCGTGTAGTTTTGGCTTTTACAGAGCTGGTTAACTTAGGGGCGCAGACTTTTACTTTTGATGAACTTGTTGCTTTTGAAGCATTATGGTTAGTTGAGCTATTAGCGTGTGCCTATAAAATTATTAAACCTTGATTAAATTTAAGTAGTGGTAGGTACATTCCATATAGTCAGTGAATTATGTTATAATTAATAATGAGGGGGAGAAGGGTGCGAGGTGTGCCCATTCTTGCAGCCCCAGACCTTATGACTTAAGTCCAATATCTGACACAAAACAGAATCCTCTTGGCCGGCATGTTATAGCAATCGGAGGTTTCCCACTGATGCATACCAAGATGCTCGAAACTTTGGGGCGCGTAATAATCACACATACAAAGTACATGAGAGGGGGTTTCCTTCTCAACCTGACAAGCCCTACAGATTGGATCATCATTGATTCCAATAAAGTAACGATGTCTGTTAAGTAAGCAGTGGCCTGATATTGGACTTGGAGAGCAGGGTTTGATGGTTTAAAACAAGAGATTTTTTTAATAATTTTTTTTAATTAACTAAGATTTTCTTACCGAAATGATTACATTTTTAAATCATTTACAAGGTGACCACATTTCCTATATTTTCAATACCATCCTACAGGAATCATACCTCTACTTGGAATGCTTATCGAGGCAGATTTTTGTCTTGGACGTGGCTGACGTTTTTTTTGACGTCACTATGTTAACTTAACGAACAACAACTTGAGAGGGAAGTGCGCACAGAGGGAATTTTTTCTCTCATAGGTGGGCCAAATTTTTACGTTTCTAAATCATTAACAAGGTGACCACATTTCCTATATTTTCAATACCTTCCTATGAATTCCTTAGGTTCTCTTTTAATATATAACCCGAAAACTTCATCGTATACCCTTCTTCACCCTATATTTCACTTTATTTTAGCCACTGATTTTCGATAAGAACCCTTATTTTTGCTTATGATTTTACTATACTTTCCTTTAATTTGCTTAAAAATTTCCTATTTTCTCTATAACTAAAACTTTGTGAGGCTTGTAATAAGAGAGAGAGAGAGAGAGAGCAACTCTTTTGCTCTCTGCTTAGAGGGGCTCAAGATAAACTCTTTAGCCTGCCTTAAGCCATCCATCTCAAGCCAAAGCTTGAATTAAAGATAAGGCTGTGCACTATGCTAGAGGGGATAGGAACGGTAGGTTCAGGACCAAAGAACCCAGCCTCTGCCCCCTTCTTGGCCTTCTCATTACCATAGAACCCCTGATGGCCAGGAACCCAATAGAGCTGAACTTTATGGTTGGTGCCTAGCTCCGATAGTAGATTCAAACAGCTATAAACACGTTTAGAAGAAATCTTAAACTGATTGAGAGCCTTAAGGGCTGCTTGACAATCCAAATAAATTTGTATAACCTTGCCATGAAGCTTCTTTTTAAGACAAAAGACAACACAGAAGCAGATAGCGGCAATTTCCGCCTGAAAGACGCCTGAATTATCTTATAACAGTACGTGTAATAAACATTACTTGCCTTCTTTCCAGACTCTTTGGATGTAATAACTGGTAATTTACGCTTGCTACCAGTTGGAGCCTTATCAAGATGACGTATAAATACCTGCGCCTAAAAAAATAATTTTCCAAGTTTACATTTTATAAACTACACGCATTTGAAATAATTACATCTAGCCCAGAGGAACTGTCGCTACTTCCACCCGACAAATCAACATTTACATTGGTCGATGCCTTTGTATTTTCTAGAGGGTTGAGTTGTGTTTCTTTCTGGGCTACTTTGCCTTTGCTTGAAAACTTTAAAATGCCATCACCACGTGCCGGAAAATTTGAACTGAACACTTGCGAAATGGTCTTTGGTTTTTGCATTGACAGCTTAGCAATCTCATTACGGAGGTTTTCTTCACATTTTTTAGCATCTTTAAGTTGAATTTCCAAGTTTTTCAAATTTTTTATTTGGAGCTCGGCTTTCTTAGCTTCAGTTTGTTGACATTCAATTTGATGGACATTGTCATCATTTTGTGCCTACAAATATATGAAATTTTATAAATTTCTAACTATATATATAATTTATCTCACTTTCAAGCACTTATAATCTTTCTTAAGATTTTTGAGTTCCTCTTCAATTTTGGGGAGCTTTTCATCCATTTCTTTAACGAGTCTTTGATTCTCCATTTCAAGCTCTTGCTTCTCTTTTCGAAGCTTATTTAATACAGCTTCCTTCAATTCATCTTGACTTGAAATTCGTTCGGCATCGTAAACTTTTTTCTTGTACTCTTCTAACTCCGCATCCTTCTTAGATATGTCTCTTTGGTAGTTTTTCTAAAATCCAAAAACTCTTATGTTGACCCTTCAAATTATTTATTAATCATCAATTCTACCTCTTTCATATCGTAAAAGTTAATCATTTCATCTTTCTCGGCTATTAGCTTGGCTTTGTCAGCTTCCAGTAACTTCAGTGTAGTCTGGTGTTCCATTTTCAACATTTCATTCTAATATAAAGGTGTTAATAAACATCTTAAATTTGTGTTTATTTTTGAATTACCTCGTGGCTACTGGTTTCTGTTTCTGAAGCTAATGTGACAAGCTCCGCAGCTTTTTCTTCAAGTTCAGTGTTCTTCTCGTCCAAGGTATGCTCTAGTTTTGCGATTTCTTTGGTTTGGGTCTTGACTTTCTCTTCCCAGATTTTCACCTTAATAAAATATTAAGTTCTAACATGGCTCTATTTAAGAGCATTAAATAAGACTTACATCTTTTTCTAACGATTTGATAGTCTTGCTTCTGGAATCCAGATCAGCTTTCAAGTTTTTAATTTTCGTTTCATTTGCTTGAGCGTAAGTTTTATCCCTCCTTATTTTATTCTCCAAGCTTGAGTTCTGAAAATCATTTTCAATTATATTCTTAAATAATAGTATTGTAATTCTTTTAAACTTTAAGTACCGCAGTCTCTAGTTCTTGTTCTAGGATTTCAATTGAATCTGTTTTATTATCCAAATTTTCTTCTAACTCTGAAATCTGCTCCCTTTAAAAGAACAAGAAAAATTTTGGTCCATAATACTCAGCGCTGATCTAAATCCCAATATAAATTGAAATATGAAATGATATTACTTCAGAGCATTGATTTCCTGAGTCAAACTCTCCACTTTCTCATCTAGATCCTCCTTTTCACTTCTCAGCTCCTTGACAGTGTACTGAGTAGTGTCAAGTTCCAGTTTAATTTGCTTATTGTCATGTTCAATCTCCTTCTTAGTCTGCTCTAGTTGTTTGCAGTGGATGGTAATTTTTTCGAAGCGAGATCTGATAAGGAAACAAGGAATAAATCGTATTTCATAGGAATTTTTTTTTAATTTACCCTAGATTTTCTTGTTGCTGTTTTAAGTCCTGTATTTCAGATTTTAAATCCCCTTTGTCTTTAACTGCATCAAATAATTGGGATTCAAACTTTTTTATTTCAATCTGAAAAAAAAAATTATTTCAGATTACTGTAGTTTATTTTGTTTTTTGAATATTTGAAAGAAAATGTGGAAACAAGAAAGTATTTATTTATGCTTTGGGAATGACACTATACTGAGACAATTTTTGGTGTTTCATCGAATCCACCTCTGACACGACTGAAACACTCACTGGTGATGTTTCTACTCCCACCAAATGTGCAGGGGAAAATTAAACCAATGGTGCCGGCAGTTCATTGCAACATAGTTGTTCTTCATAAGTATAAATAAATAAATACATTTTTGCTGTAACTTTTAACTTAGACCAACAAATATGGGAGGGCACACTCAATGTTAAACCCTAATTTCCAAATGGAAACGATCACAAGAGCCCTCTTGTGTAGAGGTGTGAAATATATTTACTCATATTACGTGGTGAGCTAAGTTCCGTTTAGCAAAAATGTAACCATTTATACTTTTATTAATTTATCCAGAGAGATACATTTGAAACTTTTATATTAACGTTAATTATTCGTTAGGCAGTATACTAAATTTAAGCTGCTATATAAAACGGAGTGGACTGTTAAATTTCATTTTTTAGAGCATTATCAAGTAGTAGAGTAAACAAGATGGCCAAGGAATCTTAACTACCTATTGAGTGTGCTGTTGAAACACTCTAGGAAGATTTTTTACTTCCCCACCCAATCATATCAGGGGGAAATTATATCAATGGTACACTTGTTTCATCGCCACTTTAAAATTCATACTCACACTTTTGGTATAGTCCTTATTTTCAGCATCTCGGAGCTTATATTCCAGATCCTCATTTTTCAAGTTCAAAGTTTCCACTGACTTGTTCAAATTTGTAATTTCAAGCTGAAAAAATTCTTTATCTTAATTTTAGATGACTTATCAAAAGAGCAAAATAACTTAAATAATATTGTGTTTGGGTCTGGCATGAAAAATTTCGAAATATCACTAACAAAAGTATATATTTAAATAAATTAATAACATTTTATAAATCATGAAATTAAATTGTAATTCTATAATCAAATAATCAAGATAATGTTTTTAAAATTCATTTTTTGGATCCATGGAAAAACAATTGGAATAAAATTTTAACAGAAGAAACACATGGACTATAAATTTAAACAATTTTGACAATTTAATCATCTATGCGTTTCCTCTGTTGAAATTTTAATTTTTTTAGGGTTCTATTTACTTTTACCAAAAGTGACATAATTACCAAAATTGTGTCAATAGGACCTATTTCTTAATGAATGTTTTGAGCGAAATACAAGTTGGGAGGGAAGGAAGTTAAAACCAACAAATAACGCCTCGTAGTGAGGAACGGAGGAACTAAGTAGCACTGGTCAAAGTTCGTGTATTTTTTGATTTTTCGTCGTTCTGTGGAGATGCTATCGCCATCTACCTACGATATAATACCATAGAATAAAAAATATCCAGAAAGGCGACAATAAATAGTCTTTTATGTGGTCGATCTCGAGTCGAGCACTCATGCATTAAACCTTTAGCATACGAAAGTACAGGGATTGCCACACTTTTGGTAATTATGTCACTTTTGCTTTTACTAATTTCCTTTTACTAATTACATGTTTCCCAAAATCTACTGGAAACTATTTAGTCACATAGAATTCCCAATATTTCTTAGGAGTTTTACTAATATATTATTAGTTAACTAATTATTAATGGATATAGATCTTGATTTTAAAAGTAAGATTGGAAATTATAATTTAAAATCCGTATTTCTTGCGACTGAAAATTAAATAATACACCCTTAAAAGAAATGGACGGACAATCTTTTTGTGTTCCGTTTCTAAGTACATACACAATCAGGAAAAATATAAAAAATTGTATTTAACTTAATAAATGTTGCTTTAAAATCACTTTAAATTGAGACAAAGTGATTGAGTCAGGAAGGGAATTACGAGCTCCTGCAGTACAATAAAAGATTCTCCCACAACATTTTGGTGCCAATCAACAAAAACTGTTTTCAAAACTTTCAAAAACAAATACCTCAAAATCCATTTTCTTCTGAGAGATCGTATCTTGTAGTTCTTTGATTTCAAGTTGTTTTAAATTGAACTTTTCATAAAAGTTGTCAAGCTCCTCTTGAAGTTCACACTTAAATATATAAATTGCATATAAGGCAAGTTAAATTTTAACTATGGTATTCAAATAAGTCTACATTAAAGTTATGTAAGCATGGATTGTGTCACAGAGTAGTCTTGGAAGAGTTAATATCATATTTTTGAATTAATTATTTAGAGCACTCTTGCCCTGCCCCTAAAAAATAACCAATAGAGAAACGCCCCTTTTGCACCAAGAAGAAGTACTTTTGAAAACAATTTTCACACCTCAAATAGGAAAATATAATTCATCGTCTCAATTTTTTTAAACTATAAAGGCTTATAGCTTTCTTGTTAATTTGTTATTATCGCTTGAGACAAAATTCTTATTGTAACTATTATTTATTTTTAACTGCATTCTATCATAATTTTTTTGGAGTTTAATTTCCCTTTAATCAGGGTACCATACAATAAATACTGTGAGATAATTACTAGGATAATGCAATAAAATAACATTTCCACAAATTATTATTAGTATATTTAGGTTATACTCTGACATCATGTTCAAAAATAGTTTCTTTCTTTGCCCCACATTGAACAAATAATTTCCGTATGATTTCACTTACTTTATCTCGCTTAATAGCCACAAGCTCAGAATTTTTATTCTCCAACTCTTTCTGCTTGAGCTCCAACTGCTCAGTCACTCCATCTCGATCTTGTTCACACTCTCTGAGCTCCTTACATATAATCTCATACCTAATATTTATTTATTTATATTATATTGTATTACATTAAGCACACTGCACTTAACTATTGAGAAAAGTAGGTTTAACACTCAAGTACATTTACATTTCTCGATAGGTCTTCTATGACATAGATCTAAGGTTTACAAATCTACAAGTAGAAGCTCTAATCACAATAAACTTCAGATTCGCTAGTAAATTGCTTTTCCAGAAATTTTTTATAGAGCTTTGTATTGTGATTTATTCCTTTTATTTTGTAGGAAGATATTTCAATTAAATTGCGAATATCCAAATGACGTAATTGGTACTAGTTCGTCCAGGAACAGGGGGTAGCGACATGCCCCTCACACATGTTCACAACAGACTGTGAAATTTACTCATTTCATTACATGTTTATACAAGATGTCATTGTTATGCAGACTTTTCGGTATTGTGATTCTTTTGTGTTACCACAATTTTTCAAAATCACATTTTATTCTGTTATGCTATTTTGGATGATTAGTGATTAACTTGAATTTTTTTAAGTTCAAGTTTTATTACACTATGTTTTCAGTATTCAGATTTTTCTAATATGCACTGACGACAATAAGCATGTGGCTTATACCTCAGGTGGGGCCAACAATCCCTTTTTTTATTACATCTATTTTTGGGGGTTCTACATATACCCTGGTGCAGTCTATTCACTTAAGAATCAAAATAATATACTGCAGTTGTGTATATAGCTAAGGGAGGGGACACGTCCCCACCAAAACATATGGTTGCATGTACAATTGATTGAACCAAAATCCTGGCTACACTACAGCTATAATGGTGTCAATATGAAATAAAAAGTAGCACCAAGTTTACATAAGCCTAATGTAATAATAATCAGCAAGGCTAATACCCAAGGCACCACCTTAGGACCAAGTCATCTAGCGACTTTTTACGCCTTTAAACAGGTGGCTGGCTAATTGTTTTGTATGTGATCAAATGAAAGTTTACCAAAATTTGAAATTAAATTTGGGAAACAAAAGTATCAAAATGAAAGTTAAAAAGGGTAAAATAATTATTAAGAACATACCTGAGCTTCTCCTTCTCAATGTCAATTTGCATATTTTCCCGTTCCTTCATGAAAGCATTGCCCTCATTATAGATTTTGTTTTGTAAGGTTGTAATGATTTCTTTCGACAATTTAGCCTCATCTACTTTACTGGATAGCTCTTTTTTGGTCTCAATCAGCTCAATGTGAAAAACCTGATTAAATGTTTTGAGAAAATAAACTAACGTTCTTCAAGAAAAATTATTTAATACTTAAATATCAGGGTTTCAGGGAGCTCAGCCAAAAATTTAAATCCCTTATAGGAAAAATAGGACAATTGTTCAATTTATAGTAATGGAAGTGCTACATCACACATTGGCGGCCATGGCCAAAGCTACGGAGTGCTACTACTCTATACAGGACACAAAAATTTAATAACATAGGGTATTATAGAGAAAATATCAACTTAAAATATGTAATAATCATTCCTAATATTTCAGAAATAAAAACGTATAGGTAGAGAAAGGAGGCGCCAACATTCAATTGTCGATGATAGTTGGCAACCAAGAGAGTGTGTAAAGTTACAAGTTATGCCACTAAATAAATAAGCATTTCGGAAACATATACTAACTCAAATTAATTTATTGTACAATCAACTAAGAGCTACTTCTTACCTCCAATTCTTTAATTTTCCCCTCAAGGCTTTCAATTTTTTCCAGCGCATCACATTTTTCTCTTTCGAATTCATCAATCTCACTTTTATATTGGTCTAGCAGCAAAATTAAATTAGTATGACAGACCAAATGTTTTCTTTAGCATAAAAGCACAAAATTAAGCTTTAATGTAAAATTTTTTAAAAACCTACCTTGTTGAGTATTCAATGTTTCAACCTGATCTTGTAGGTCTGATCGCTCTTGCGCTAAACTTATCTCATTGGCTCTACTTCGTTCTAAAGCTCCTTGTAATTTTTCAAGCTAAAATATATTTACAAAGTACAATATTTCCTTAGTGGATTTTTATTCTATCAGAAGTCTTGGGTCTCAAATCCTAATAACTAAATTACAAACATTATATTTAAATTTTCTCATTTTGAAAATGATTTTTGATAAATAAATAAAGATACACAAGCTCAGCATAGTTTGCAACATAAGGCAAACGAAGATATAAACTTATAAGTGTTAACATACATGATTCTCAGCACTACGTAGTTGGGCGTTAAATTCGGATTCAACTTGAGCCATTTCATATTGACGGAGTTCATGTAGACGCTTTATTTGATCTTCATGCTCTTGATTGACTTGGTCAAGTTTTCCACAAATGTACTATATACGTTAATAATTAAATTGAATATTTAAACAAAAGTACTAAAACAATGACATGTAAAGGGGCACAGCAGTTTAGCTTATCAGAAACCGCTTACAATTTTATTGCATATTAAATTATAAGTATTATGTGAAAGATTATTTTCCATTTGGCAATTGGAAAATTTTAATTTAACTTGTCCGTACTATTTAGTGTTTGTAAGAGGACCTCAACCCTGAAAACTGGTAGTTATCTGACCTTGGTTATGAAGATGGAAAATTAAGTTGAAGTTTGGTTCGAGGTTGAATCCGAGGATGATAAAAATTTTTGCAGAATTCCAAAAATTACACTGACGTTGTGAGTACAAACAATATTGCACTCTCATTTGATTAACATCAACTATGTTAAAAGATCTATCTACTCTTTTACCTAACAAAGCAGTGCCCTGATTCATACATTGATTGATATGGGTAAAATGTACCTTTATTTCGACGACTCTTTTAGCATTTTGAACCTTAAACTGTGCTTTCAAACTGCGGACTTCATTTCCAAAACAATAATTAGATTTAATTTAAAAACTGGATGTATAATAAATAAATTATCTTACAGGTTTCAATGTATTCTGCAATGGTGTCACACTGGGCCTTCACTAATGCAATTTGTTCTTGATTCAATGTCAACCTAAAGGACAACATTGTTTCAAAATTTGATATGAATGTACTTAAATAATTTAAAAGCAATAAAATTTTACGTTGACGGATACCTCATGGTATTTTTTTTAAATAAAAATACCATGAGGTATCCGTCGACGTAAAATTTTATTGCTTTTAAATTAGTATAGCCATGGTAAAGAAAATCAACTTAAATGTTTTTAAATGAACGTCTAATAGGCCTATACCACTAGGTGGCAATTCATTAATTACCATTGTAGCTCAGTTTAACATATCATGGCGCAAGCAAAATTATCTACCATAAAAAGTTAACTATACTATAATCATCTATTAAACCGTTTTCGAGTAAACAGAAATAGGGCATTTTACCAAAATATTGCATATATTTTACACAATTTTTAAATTTTGGAAATTGATTTAAGTAAAATTTAGTTTTTTAAACTACAAATAGACAGTACTAATATTCTGGGTTTTTAAAGCAACAAGGGAAAGTGTACAGTATAAAGTAATTTCTGCTGATTCGAGATTTCAAAAAAAAAAATAGTGTGGGTAATCCTGATTAATAAAAAAGGTTTTATAAATATTAAAAATCTTTTTGTACATTTAATGAAAATTTTTCATATTTATTATAGATCTATAATTAGGTGAGTTATTGACCTGTGGGTCTTTGAGAAACTTTACTAATATAATATTGACTGATATTAAAATATTACCTTTACTGTTTTTGATACTCTTAAATGAAATTAAAAGTTTTAATGAGAAACTTGTTAGTTTTTTTACTTATTCTACTAAGCTACGAGAAAAAACTATCTAAACCCAGTTTCATGGGGTAAGTGTGATCAAATGAAGATTTACTATAAGCCTAAGAAAAATTGTGCTTCATAAATACATCACATAAGTTCAATAATTGCATTCCCGATCAGTTCATGATTTCATGTGATCACATTTACTTCAAAACCTGTATCACCTATTTACTCCACATTTTGGGATTACTTTATTTAAATGGCCAATTATATGATAGCAGTTTTGATTTTAGCACGTGGCACCATCCAATAAAATGGATCATTACAAAATTGATACTATACGATTCTGAGACAGGCAACCTGTTCACTTTTTTCTCCCCAACCCCCACTAAAATTTAACTACCCCTCCAGGATATTTATCTTAAAAATATCTTTCGGGACTGTGTTGACAAATAAGAAAAATGACATTTAATTGATATTTACTTCTTGTTGATTTCACGATAATTGACTTGGTCTTGGAGGACTTTTTGGCTAATTTTTTCGCCATCCCGTTGACTTTCAAAAAGGGCATTACGCAAAGAGTTGATTGTTGAATTTGAAAAGTTTAGTTGGTACTCCAACTCCTGTACGTCATTTTCTTTAGATAGCTGCCACTGACGAAGTTTTTCGGCCTCTTCAAACATAACTTTGTATAATTTCTCGCTTTGTTCCTTCTCTTTCTCCATAGCGGAAATCAAAGCTTGGCTTTGAAGTTCATTTGCGTCAGTCTTTTCACCTTAACAGTAAATTAGAATTATGTTAAAATATATTATTAAAAAAAATTACACTTTTGCGAAGCTTCCCTACAAAATTTCTAGTCTTCCAGCCCCTTCTAGTCTGCGTATCCTTCATATTGACCCTGTCCACCTGCGCCACCGTGGTAATGACCTTTAGTTTACTCCATGATTATTTTATAACAAACTCTAAATTTTGATGATTTATTGTCTCCCAATTTCTCCCAAAAAAAGAGGTCATTACCTCAAACTTTCCAAGCCCCGAGTTTGTTCCCTGCAGCGCCAAAATTGCTTTTCGTCAAGTGTCACCAATGATTGGAACTCTGTTTCCCAAGCAATTATTTCTATCCCCAATCGCCAGACTTTTTGCCGCCATATATCTTCCATTTTGTGTAACATAGATTCCAATCAAAATTGTAATAAAATAGAATAAATTTGTATTTTGTTACTGTCTTTGTGTCTCTAACTCAACTTGCATGTATTGATGCTCAAACAAAAGTCTGTCCTCATTTTTAGAGGCTAATTGGGCAGATGTTAAATAAATAAATAAATACTTCAATGACAAGTAAAAAGTAAAATGTTGTGGGGGAGATGAGATATAAATAAATAGGCATGCCAAATAAATATAGGTGTAGGGTTCTCTTAAACAATACTAAAGGAAACCAAAGTTTATTATAATCCCTTATGATAAACATATGGAAATAGTCAAAATACCTATATCTTCAGTTCGAATTGTAATTATTTTTGAAGTTATAGTGCTTGGTAAAAATTTTTTAGATTTCAATTTTTATTAATAGTAAAGGAAAATCCTAAAAATACCAAGGAATTCCTGACATTTGATCTATTATCATTTCAAGTTATTTTCAGTTAATATTAATTAAAAACAATCAGATAATTTCTACAATGTAAATCTTTGGTCTACCTGGCTCCAATACACCATATGGTATTGGAAATGGGTTTTCATGGTATATACCATGAAAATCCATTTCCAAACTTACTAAATTTTAAAATTGTGATATATCAAGATTCATTGATAACCAAAATACTTTTATGATATAATCTATGTTATGTACGAAAACGTTTTGTTTTAAATATGTATGGCCATAAGTAATTGTCACCAAATTAATTCTACTATACATCAGAACTACCCTTTCAATTATAGTCTCCAAATGATTAAGTCTATATTACTGTAATTAAAATGAATTCAACTAAACTTTTTATTTAACTTATAGGTTTAAATATTGTAGTACTAAATTTTTTTTGAGCCACTTAGCCTTAGGGCACGGACCTTATTATTAATGAACCACTAATTCAAATTAGGTTCTAATAACATTTTAAAATTTTTCTCCATCAACAATTTTGAGTTATTAGCACTAGGGCAGATAAGGCGTACAGTCGGAATAAGGTTTAATACAGGAGAAAATTGAAGAGATTGGGCAACAAGGGAAGGATTCTACTGTTAAGAGTTAGCCAGAAACAAATCTCAATAATCTCAGTACGGTAAACTTAAACTTTTTTGATTAAGGCATTAAAGGGAATATAACCTCTGGTATTTCTGTCGCCCTCCGAGGGTTCCAATATTGTCTACTGCCTTCCATGGCTTTTCACACCTGCGGTGCTGATAATCGCTGATTGTGAAGGGAATAAAGGAAATTGATGGGGAAAAGGCATGGGAAGCAGTGGACAATATTGGAACGCTCGGAGTACGACAGAAATACCAGAAGTTATATTCCCTCTAACAAGCAGTGGGATCCTATATCCCTTTAAAAACCCACCAACAAAACTAATATTCTAAAAAAAATGGAAGAGATTGTTATGTACTTTTAAAATACTTTGTTGATTTGCCTTTTACTATCCAAATATTTGTGGTGATTTATTCAGAAAAGTATGTTGTTTAATAATATAATTTGCCGCTAAACTTTACTTTATGATAAATAAGGAAAGGATAAAGCAGAACACGCGACGAACGCATTTCCCTTCTGTACATTTCCGTCAAACTAAAATCGATATTAAATTAGACATTGCAGGGGGGAGACTAATTAATCATTGTTGGGCCCCCTAGAATCATACCTACAGACATCGTATCTACTGAGTTTGTCGCCTGTCCCACTACACTCACTCCCATAAACTACAGTTTAGCCTAATTTGCCTGTAAACAATTTTTCCCCTTCGATTTTGTGTATTAAAATAAAATATCTTTGTTATACCTTTATCTTCTCCCACAAAGCCAAATATGGAATTTCTTGGACCAAAGTTATCTCCATTGTTACTTCCTCCATTAGAAATATCTGGATCTTTCCCAGGTAGTTGAAACCGCATTGCAACTCCTGACGGAATTTCTTGCTGAAAGTAGGTGTACTCAGTCATTGCAGTCACCACTTAAGACTCTAAAGAAATTATAAAAAAAAAGTTATTTATATAATTAATCATATTCCCGAAAAATTCCACCAACAAAATCGAAATTCAAAAATGACAAACTTCAAGGTTCACCATTATTCAAATATGGCGCGATTTAAGAAAAAAAAATGGGCGCCATATTTGAAAGACAATATTTTGCGTGCTAAGCCTTGTAATTTCAATATGATTAAAAACAATTACTTTTCGGGATATAAATTGATTTTTTTCGGGAAAATTGCGTGAAATGTAATAAAAAAGGCTTTAAAGTAACTTATTTTAGCGTTTACAAAATCTAAACTCGCTTTTAAAATGAGTTTTAAGATTTAAATTAAGAGCTCCTTTTGGACAGTGATTTCTTGTCAAAAAAGAGAAGTCTAATTGAAAAATGAGTTGCTATGGCAACTATGCGTTACGCGTACTTACTGAAGAAATAAAAACACAATATAAAATAAATACAAATTACAAGTTTTCAATATATTAATAAATATATATATAACTAATTATATTTATTAATTATATTAAAGAATATTAGTTAATTATATTAACTATATACATATACCAAAATAAATCATATAAAGCTTTTGGGGTGAAGTGTAGTACAGCGGCCTCATCGAATTTGATATTAATTTTAGTTGCGCCTGATAGACCTTGTCACGTAGATGTCGAGGGTATTTTTTATTTTGGCCGCAAATGATTATTTAATTGTTTAACTTAATTTTTTTAATTTTAAAAATTTCTCATTTTCATTGAATTTTATATTAATTTTGGTTGCGCCTGATAGACATTGTCACGTAGATGTCGAGGGTAATTTTTATTTTGGCCGCAAATGATTATTTAATTGTTTAACTTAATTTTTTTAATTTTAAAAATTTCACATTTTCATTGAATTTTATATTAATTTTGGTTGCGCCTGATAGACCTTGTCACGTAGATGCCGAGGGTAATTTTTATTTTGGCCGCAAATGATTATTTAATTGTTTAACTTAATTTTTTAATTTTAAAAATTTCTCATTTTCATTGAATTTTATATTAATTTTGGTTGCGCCTGATAGACCTTGTCACGTAGACGCCGAGAGTAATTTTTATTTTGGCCGCAAATGATTATTTAATTTTTTAATGTAATTTTAAATTTCTAATTTTTGGGTATTTGCACGTGTTTTATTGTACTTATTTCCGTCGTGTGTTCGCCGGCAACACAGTTTCGGTGTCCTAATGAATTCCACGTGATATTCCCTTTTTGTATAAAATCAATTACAGTTTTTGTTCATTTTCTCGGTGTTTTCTATTATTGGGCCACTTTGTTTCTGATTGAGATTAAAAGTATATACTCGATGCGTAAGGCTTGGTACTGTCCTCTAGGTCGCGTTATAGATGGCCCATCGCTTTTTTTAGTATGGGGTTGGGGAGGCGCTGCGCGCCCCCAGCGCTTGAGCGAAGCGAGTGCGCGGCGCCGTCAGGCGCCAATACGGGGAGTTTAGTAACGTCTTTTACGTGTTTTGGAAGTAATTATCTTCGTCGGGTTGTCGCCTACACCACGGCTTGTTACTGTTTGTTTAGGTTTCCACTCTACTAACTTTTTAACATTAAGTTAATTAATTTAATTATCATTTTCGACCCAAAAACCAAAGTTTCGTAATCAACGCGTCAAGTGCTACATTCTCCGCCACCCAAAAATACAAAAACACGGTAATTTCCTACAATTAGTACATTTTTAACATTAAGTTAATTAATTTAATTATCATTTGCGGCCCAAAAAATTGTTTCGTAATCTACGCGTCACGCGTCAAGTGCTACATTCTCCGCCACCCAAAAATACAAAACCACGGTAATTCCCTAAAATTAGTACATTTTTAACGTTAAGTTAATTAATTTAATTATCATTTGCGGCCCAAAAAAATTAGTTTCGTAATCTACGCGTCAAGTGCTACATTCTCCGCCACCCAAAAATTCAAAAACATGGTAATTCCCTAAAATAGTACATTTTTAACATTAAGTTAATTAATTTAATTATCATTTGCGGCCCAAAAAAAAATTAGTTTCGTAATCTACGCGTCAAGTGCTACATTCTCCGCCACCCACAAATACAAAAACACGGTAATTCCCTAAAATTAGTACATTTTTAACATTAAGTTAATTAATTTAATTATCATTTGCGGCCCCAAAAAAAATTAGTTTCGTAATCTACGCGTCAAATGCTACATTCTCCACCAAAAAAAAACACGAAATTACATGAGGCCGCTGTAGTGCAATTTTGCCAGATTTTGAACTAATAGTTGGTTCAAACATATGTAACATAATTTGAGTGATTATGTTACATATATTTCAATTAAATGGTCTGTTTGATGTATAATTTTATTGAGTCAGTCCAAACAGAAGCGCATTTATACCACTTCAAAATCCTAGGCGCAGTTTGATTATTGAACCCAATTTGGGCCCCTCTCAAGCTCTAGCCTAAAATCTCTTTTGCCCCTCCCCTCAAGTGGGCAAAATGGGGCCCTTCATAGTTAGGAGTCCTAGGTGCTTGCCTAGCCTGGAAGCATTTGCACTGAGGGGTGAACCCTGAGTCCAAATGCTTCCAGGATAACTTGAGAAATATTCTTTGGTTTTGTTTTTGCATATACAAATACTTAACATATTATGAAACAAATAAATTTTGATATTGGTTCACTAACTAATAAACTTAACATAATTAGCTACAAAAATAGGGAACCTAACTACACAACTGATCTGAAAATCACATACGTTTTGTATGTCATACACTAGCAGTATTATTTATCAGCTGACTGACACACTTATAGAACATAAAAATCGTTTTTTTTTAAATACTTACTAACTGGGATGAATTCATGTGTTTTGACGATGCATAGTTTTGCAGTAAACAATAGGGAAATGTGAAGTGCTTTCCAAGCTTATTTATTGAGATTTGAACATCTCTGAACCAAGAGAATGGGAGTTAAAGAGGGATACAAAATTCCACATAAAAGTGTGTACATTTATTTCTTCAGTTACCTCAATCACCAACTGATATTGTAAAGTATTATTTGGAACCATTTGTTTTACCCCTGGTCTCTCAAGCGAAGACACAAAACCATTCAACTCCGGGTAGACTAAATATGTAAGTTTTTTTTTAAACAAAAAGGCAATGCAGATCAGGCAAGCATATAGTGTATTTGTCCATTGTCTCTCCTAGGAAAAGGCTGGTGGATCCCTTTTAAGTTTTTCAAATCTTTGTTCTCACAAACGGAAATCATGTGGAGGATCTATAGGGTGTTGGTTAAAATTTTGTAATCTCAACGCTAAGGCTTTGGCCAAAGAGAGATTTTGAAGAATCACGCCTGGCTTGATTCCGAAGTTAAATAATACTTTAATAATAATTGTAATTAATTAAGATCAACATGCTTTATTTGTAATTTTCAAAAACTCTCATACATTTTGATTGATATCAGATACATTAAATTAATTTATTTAGTACACTACATGCTAAGGCTTAGGCCAAAGTTAGATTTAGAAAAATCATACCTGTTTTCTAAGTAAAATAATAATCGCAATTAATTAATATCAACATGCTTTATTTGAATTTTTCAAAAGCTCTCATACATTTTGACTTATATCAGATACATTAAATTATGTTCTTACATTTTTCGATTCACACTAAATTAAAACAAAGGTTTGGTTAACATTTGAAAAGTAAAATAATAGTACTGCTAAAAGTGATGAGGTTAGCAAATTTTTTATAAACATTTCAATTTTTAAAACAAAAACAGTATTTACATTAGCAATCTAGATTATGTACAAAATATAAAACAAAGGATTTTACCTACATGGAAAAAATGGTCAGCTCTAAATCCAACTGTTTTAAAGCAAACATGGCACGAGTAAACCAACTGGGATGTATAATTATTATAATTTTTAGATTTTTATATGTATTTTATCATGGAGATTATCACAAAATTTCACTGACAGGCATAGAGTATGCCTGTTAAATTTCATTTGGTACACGTGTACAAAAATTGACTAAATAGTTGAATTAATACGAAAAATAAATATATTTTTCTACCACAACTCATTAACTGACTGATTTTAGCTTTCACTGCTCATAAGTAGAAGGGCATTGATGGCCAGGTCTTTGTTTCCACGGTTGCTCTCCAAAACAGTTTTGACAACATCTTTATCCATGGTTGGGAACATTTCAGCTACCTATTTTGAAATTAAGTTTTCGTTAATCACTATGATACATCTAACACACAAATAATAATGATAATAATCAGCTAAACTAATATCCAAGGAACAACATAGGCCTAAGTCAACTAGTGATCTCTGGTCCAAGAGCTATGATGGGCTTGATCCAACCCCTACTAATAATAATAAATAATAATAATAATAATAATAATAATAAGTCAATTACCGGTTAAATTGCCTAGGAGGGTGGGGGCAAGCCCTTCATGCCATGCTAGCCAACTGCTCCATACACTTACTATTAGGGTTAGTCTCAGCCAATTTTTATGAACGGGAAAACCCATAAAACTAGCAGGGAGATAATTTAAAAACGCCACTCAGCTCCTCTTGCTTCGAGGCGAGAGTGCTAACCACTTTGCCAGCCCACCAAATATAAAAGAACCATTGACAAAACCAGAATTTATGTTCAAATATCCTCCATACACAATTTTAAAACATTCCCGCATTAATATTTTATTCTTAAATTGGCAACTAAAGTAGATTTCCTGAATAAACATGCTTTATTATTATTATCGAAGATTTTGTAAGCTTTTGGCAGAAAAGCTTTAGCACGAACAATTGTATGTTAGCCTTGCCCATTGAAACAAGAGCAAAATGTTACCAGGAAGCTATATACGTATAAACTTGGAATGTCTAAAGATTGCCATCATGCTCCGAAAGCGGCTCAAGAAACCGGTGGTGGGACTTAAACTACATTGAATGCAAGATGTAGCACATTTTTTCAAATTCATTGGCTGGCCGCCATCACTAAGAAGACGTACGTGCCATGGGAAGAAAATGGACACTCACTCGAAAAATAAATTAAGAAACACCCAATTACTTCTCACATTTAAAATCTTATAAAATTTGCCACGCTCTTCATGAAACTATCTAGTTCCACCCCTTACCAAAAAATAAGTGGTCTAAGAACTATTTAAGTTGGTTTTAAGTTTGTATTTGAGACAAATACCAACTAAAAACCAACTAAAAACTTAAAATGTTACTTAATAAAAACCACTTAAAGCCAACTTAAAACTTACTTAAAACGTTACTTAATAAAGACCACTTAAAAAATAATATGTAATTTTCTGACCACTAAAATCCAACTAAATACCAACTTAAAGAAAAAGGCATTTTCCCACCCGCTTAAAACCAACTAAATATCAACTTAAATGTGAATACCAACTAAATACCAACTAAAAACCAACTTATTTTTTGGTAAGGGACATAAAATCATATGAATTTAGATGGTTAAAAAAAGGAAGTAAATCTCTTAATGTCCACTATGTGCACAGTTTATAGCTTATCAACTTTGCAAGCGAAAATCTTCATTACAAAATACACCCTTTTTCTATGAGAATCATCTGGGCCATCATTAGACATTCCACGTGTATACATATATAGTTTCCTGAAGTGACTATACAAAGGTACCCATTTTAACCAAATAACAAAAAAAGGTTCCGTCAAGTTATTTCAACTTAAATTTTTGTTATTTTCTTACCATTTTTCCAGGATTGGAAAAAAAAATTTATCAAATTAACCAGATTTTTTTAAAAATTAGTTTATATTACTTTTAAACTATTAAAAAAAAACGGAAGTACCAAAATTATATGCACAGATTATAAAATTAACTTTATTTTCTGGGACTATACTATGTACTAATAATTGGGAATAATTTAGAGTAAATCGTAGAAAAGTTAAAAAAAACCAAAGGATTAAAAAAAACACTTGGTTCCATGGTTTAAACCAGCCAACCCTAATAAAAATAATAAAGGCGGGAATTATTACAACAGACCCTGCCAGATTCCCCGTAATATACCTAATGTAGATGGTACTCTATACATATATAATTAAGATATAAAGGGTATATTTATGGTTTATCTTACTTCTCAGGTGGCCAGTTTAAAAATATGGCATTTCAGTTACTCTTAGTCTTAATTCTCTAACCTACTAGGACATTTTGGCTAAAGTACTGTTTTCTCTGTACATTTTTGCTGACCTTATAGGTAATAGAATAATCTTACTTGTTTGATATCATCATCATTTATCCTATAGACAGGTGGCTGCATGGGTGGTTGAGCCTGAAGGGGTTGATGGGTTTGCGCCGGCCACATCTGCACTTGCCCAGGAGGATATTGAACAGGAGGATAAACATCTTTCACAATCAAGAAAAACCAAGTTTATTTATATCTTTTTAAAATACGTACATATCTCACTTAGAAACTTACTTGGAGCGCAATAAGGCATGACGCCAGGAATATACATTGGGGGCGACTGAAGTACGTAGGCCATTGGTTGAGGAGCTATGGAAACTGGAGGTACCACACCAGCTGGAAAAGGCTGTTGAACATAAATTGTTTCATAATATCGACGCCGCCGTGATTTATAGGGAAAAGGAATTGGTATTGGTAGGCAAAATGGAAAGAAAAACATAATAAAACCAATTAAAAAAAACTAAATTATATGTTAAGTTCTGGTATAATACAGAATAGGGATTTTTAAAACTGGGAAGGTATTTATTAAAAGAGTAGCTGCTACATTGCTTCATTGAATCTCAGCATTTTCTAGGAATGATTAAACACTGAGTCACTCTCTACACCTACTATATGAAAAGCCCAAGTACAGGAGCAATATTTAGAATCAAGGTCACAAAACAGGTTTTTCTAATAGGCTTTCAAATAAGGAATTGAGACCAATATAAAATAAATGAGTCAAATTATTCATAATTTCTTCAATTTGGTTTTATAACTACCCTAATTTATAGTTTTTATTAAATCTTTTATATTTTTCATTTTTATGGCTTTTACAGATCATTTTAGCTTTGTTACACAGTGATGTTGTAAAAGTTCAAAACTTTGCTACTCAATTGCCTTTGGTTTTAAAATTTTAGCTTCTGGTAATTATAATATCTTTTAAGATATTGTTACATGTAAATGTACAAATAATATTAAGCTAGACTTTAAAAATTAAATAAATGCAGATATGGTAGAGCTAGGTCGACAAATTTAAAAACTTGTAAAGTAATGTCAAGAATGTATTTATTTAATACATAAGGAGAATGACAATTCTGCGGACATCAGGGTCTAGTTAACCAACAATCATGTGAGGGGGAAAAATATGTTTTTCAATTGCATTGGAACCAACGAGGAAGTTAGGAACTTACTCTTTAAGCATGAGGGAGATTGGGAGCAACGCTAAAAATCATATCCCCAAGTAGAAATAAATACATTTTAACGGTAATAGTTAGTGTAGGGAGCTGTTGGCTCGATCGTGTGGCATGCAGGGCTTGCCACCACCCTCCTACGCATTGTAACCCGGCCACCTGAATTAAAGGCTTCAAAAGTCGCTTGATGACTTAAGCCTAAGGTGGTGCCTTGGGTATTAGCCTAGCTGATTATTATTAATGTTAAAAGAAATGCATTTAAAAAAAAATGGCCTTACACTTACGGTGAAAGAAAAGACAACATTAAGCGTCCCTTCTTTCCCCTCTCCAAGTTTCCCAGTCAGCGGAATCCACTCCTCACAGGTTTCACCTTTGAATAAATGCTCGGGTAACAGATATTGTGCCCATGCAACTCTTTCATCCAGTGTAAAAGCACACTAACAAAATTACATTGTGGTGTGCAAATTAACAAAAAGACATCATCACACTCCAATAAGAGAAGGATGAGACATTTCCAAAAATCTCTTATAAGATTACCCAAGAAATAAATTTTAGAAATACTAAAATATTTAAACTTTAGACGTACAAAATTAATTTAGAAAAAACTAGATAATATATTGAACTCTTTTAAACCTTAAAATCAGTTTGAGATTCCAAATCTCATACACAAAAATGGATAGATGTCAAATCCTTCTACCATACATGTAACATAATCACTCATAAATAAGCATGTGCTTAATACCACCTTTGCTATGCGATTAATGTATCATCTTTGTTTAAGGGATGTGACGTAAATTGTTAATTAGCGATACCTGATGAAATACTCATAATTCACTTTTTAAATGCGAAATGCCACAACACAACTTCAATTGAGAGATATTCCATTAACCTTCAACATTTTTAATTTACTTTTTGATTGGTCCAATACATTTTCAAAGTACAAATATCATAAGCTTTTTAATCTTTCCAGCTATACTTATTTTATGTTGTGTGAAATATTTCCTATGGAGATGTTATACTGAGTTATATTTATGGGTTTTTATGTTACATATGCTCCTACAATTATATTAGTTATATTCCAACCTACCTCATCATAAAGTTCAATGTTTACAGTTTGCATTCCAGCAGGCAACAAACTGAAAGTACAAGAAATGTGTTTTCAGAATTGCATTAACAGAAATATACATCTAAAATTAAGTTAGTTACATGCTTAGTAATCTCATTTTCAAATTTACCAAAAACCAAATCCAAAATTGAAACAGTTACAATTGGTATTTAAAAGTAATTTGTTGGTAAAGCGAAAGATCAGTTCAGTGGCTATTAGACTGAATAGTTTTCATATGACTTAAAAACGAATATGGGTCAATAACTATAAAAATCATAACTCTCTCTTATTATTAATACATGTATAATATCTAAATGGACCAGCAGCGGCTCAACTCACCACAGCTACAAAGATTTTTTCCTTTAGTTAAAACCATACTTTTCTATTAAACAAATTATTTTTTTTTGGTAAATGCCCAAAGAATCATTCAAAAACTTGAAGCAGAATTTCAAAACATGTGACTATGTAGTGCACCTACAAAATTCAAGCAATTCTGTAGCCCTTTAAAAATTAAGTTTTAGAAATTTGTTTAATAGTTTATGACCCACTGACTGTGTAGTACGTGTGCAACTACTGCATTTTAGTTTAAAATTTGAGCTAGTAAATATTTTTAGAATTGACTTAAGGGATCATTTTGAACGATATTTTATAACCATTCTCAAGCAATCCGTGCACGTTTGATTTTGCCTTTTATTGCAAAAAGTACAATAAAATTAGTTTCATAGTGTCACTATGTCAGAAATATCTATTTTTTTTAACTGCAATGATTGTTTTGAGTAATATTTGAAATTTCTACGATTAAAACCAAAATATAATCTTAGATGGACAACTCGTTTTAATGACTTCTAAAAAATGGATGTGGGTCCCAGGGGTCACAATGAGTACTAAAACAAATAGCTATATGTCCTGCTCTGATCAGAATTACAAATAACTGAACCAAAAAACCTTTCACTTTACATTATTTAGAATTCTGTGTACACATCAAATTAGATAGCATCATTAATTATGAAATGCACATAATAAATTGAATGAAACAAAACTCACCAATGGAAGATTTTGTTCCACTTAGGATTTTTGGCTCCGTTATAATCGGTTGGTGTTTCGTAAACAATTGGGCCAATTCTTAGGCGAACGTAGGGATCCATTCGTGTTACTCCATAGTTCTTATTTAAACGGGCCTAAAGAGAACAAAAATTAGTTTTAGTAATTGTTTGATACTGAATAGAACTGTGTGTACTTATACATGGTTCATACAGCTATTGACCAACTAATTTCCCTGATATTTCCAGGTTTTCCCACTGATATTTCCCTGATTTTTCTAGCATAAATAATATAAAGATAACATCAATAAAACTAAGGTTTTATCTTATACTGTTGCAAACATTTCCTTAGTGTAGCTCTCCATATCAATCTTTCAGCAAAAAATTATACGGTTCTTAATTTTATGGTTGATTTTTGAACTAAATTGGTTATATCAAATCTTTAATAAGAAAAACTTTTTGATATTTTCTACTTTTGAGGGTAAACTTTCTTAATCCTAATAAATCTCCCCGATTTTTATATAAAAAAAATTAATTTCCCTGACTTTTCCAGGTCTGTATGAGCCTTGATTTATCGCATACCTAACCAAAAGTGATGTATAAAAATATTGGCATTCAAAATAACTATCTATGGAAAATAAATGACCTGTTTGATGAAATTAAAACTTTTTAATTCAGGACTACCTGAAACAGTCTGGGTGGGTCCCTTACCAAAAAATAAGTGGTCTAAGAACTATTTAAGTTGGTTTTAAGTTTGTATTTGAGACAAATACCAACTAAAAACCTACTTAAAAACAACTTAACACCAACTTAAAACCAACTAAAAACTTACTTAAAATGTTACTTAATAAAGACCACTTAAAGCCAACTTAAAACTTACTTAAAATGTTACTTAATAAAGACCACTTATCAGAATTGAAGAACCAACTTAAAAAATAATATGTAATTTTCTGACCACTAAAAACCAACTAAATACCAACTTAAAGAAAAAGGCATTTTCCCACCAACTTAAAACCCACTTATTACCAACTTAACTAGTTTACTGAAATATGCTGACCACTTAAAACCAACTTAATATCAACTTAAATGTGAATACCAACTAAATACCAACTAAAAACCAACTTATTTTTTGGTAAGGGGTGGTTTACACCTGTGTGTAAATGTTAAATTAAAGACTAACTGGAAGCCCTTTTAATAGTAACCTAATGCCCTAGATTTCAGAAGCACCCAATAGGCACAATTTTTAATAACTTCAATATATATGGAGTTTTATGATATCCTTGCTTATTATAAGCTTATAATTAATTCCTAATATTAGGTTTCCCAATATAAATCAGATAAGTGCTTTTAATGTTATGTTAATATTTTTCTGCATTTTATCATTCTTAAAATTAAAACGAAATTCTTAACTTTGCATATCAACTTTCTGTTATTTCAATACTTATCCACGTCTTAATGTCATACACAAATGCAGGCTTGGAAAAAAACCTGGTTTACCCTGCATACATATTACCAACAAAATAAAAATTAAAATGAGCATTATTACAAGTCTCACAAAGTTTTAGTTTAGGTTTCATTTTTGATTTTGTATAAATGCAGGGTGACCAGGAAAATGCCTTGAAACTTTTATAGACAAAATAGGAAATTTTCAAAGGAATTGAAGGATAATATAGGAAAAACCATAAGCAAAAATAAGGATTCCTATCGAAAAACCGTAGATAAAATATATTTAAAAATAGGATGAAGAAGGGTACACTATGACAGAATGTTTTTGGGAAAAATTAAGGAATTCATAGGAAGATATTGAAAATATAGGAAAGGTTGTCACCTTATGTTTTCGAAATGTAATCATTTCGGTAAGAAAATGTACAAACATTTTGGAATTTGTAGTTAATTAAAAAAAATAAATTTAAAATCACTTGGTTTAAAACCAGTTTGTTTTAATCAAGTCAACCCTGAATAAAGAAATCTCCAAGACAGCTATCCTCTCCGAAAAAGGTCTTCTTAATATAGCCCCCAACAGCTACAGCCACCTTTTGAAAAATTGCTTCCAGCGCAGAATTACATAACTTTGTGTACAACTTGAGTCATAGACTTTATAAAGAATTTTTAGCCTGACAAATACCGTCTTTAAAAACTAGTCATATATTGTCCCAAGTGGGGGGTTCGGTTGAGGAAACTAAAATTTGAGTACAGGAAAAGGCACGGGATCGCTGTCCTGGATAATCAATTATTGGTCTATGAATAAAGTAGCCTAGCATTTGCTTATTTAAATAAATGATAATAATAATAATAATAATCAGCTAGGCTAATACCCAAGGCACCACCTTAGGCCCAAGTCATGTAGCGACTTATAATGCCTTAAACCGGTGGTCGGATTACAATGTGTAGGAGGGTGGCGGCAAGCCCTTTTATAATGCAGTTCATCATAAGAGATTCCATTGTGTTTATACCTCAATAACACTGATAGCGAGCCTTCCCACAACATTGGGAGGTGTGAAACCCATAAGCTGCTGCTGTAATGCAAGCGCTGCTTGTTCATCAGCTGCCAATTGTTGTTGTTGATCACTAGGTTCTATTCTCAGAAAATCTGTCGGCAAATCGCCAAGCATGACCTAATAAAAAAAGGAAATTCAGATAAATTTAATGGGAGCCAACAGCTTGTCTTTTCATTATATCTCGCATCATCAAAAAATAAGATTTTAAGAAGTAAATGATCCTTGATAATCACGCATCAGCAACAAATAGGGACCACTATAATTTATATTCTTTGTCACGTAAATTATTTTGTCATTTCTGAAAATATCATAGGAGCCAAACATAAACATAATATATGATATAGTAAAGCTGGGAGCCATATAGGCAGATAATTTTATGAATATTTACTTATTTTAAAACGTTTTTTAGATTTCAAATGTGGTGATACTAGTTTAATATTAAATAAATCTTGTTTTAAAATCATTTAAAACCCAAAAATAAAAATGAATTTTTTAAACAATAAGATAACAACAGCTTGCTAATAAATTAAAAAATAATTTTTCTTACATCCGTAAGTTGTTTTAATATTTAGGGTTTTTGCAGTAACATAAGTAATGGAAGTACTTTTGAAATAAATGTTAATTTAGGGAAAATGGTTGGGAGAGTTATTAGACATTTAACAAAAACATAACCAACAGTAATTAATGTTAAGAGAGAAGCTCGTCTAAGAATGTATAGCCCACCCTTCTCTTGATACTATCAATTGAAAAATAATTATAACAGCACTTAAAAGCTTGTGTAATTATTCATTCTGATAATAAAATTGAATTCCACATTTTTCCTAGCCAATAATGTTTATCCTTTCTGCCAATTTACAAAATGTAACCGTTGTTTTTAAAACAATTTCTTTAGGATCTAGTGTGTTCTCCAAAGAAGTTATCATTAGTTTCAGTTTGAAACTGAAACTCAACCAGTGAAATTTAACAACATATGAAATAATTCATTAGTACAGCTACAGCCATAAATCATAAATGGTGTAATTACATCACACAACAGATAATAGTTACCTGCTTTCGCCGCTCTTCAGATTTGTTATCTATTGCAGCAGTAGCCATTTTTTAGTCATATGACTTGGCCCTTGGTACTCTTACGTAATTTAGTACTATAACAATTAGAAAACTTTCTATATATTGTTTGAATTATTGAGTTTCGTATCAGAAATAAATCACTTTGAATACTACGCCTTTAAAACCCAAAAACTCGCTGATTCACTTTTCGATTGAAGGATTGAAGATAAGCTGATCCGATTTCGCAGATGTTTTTGCTTCAGTCCGAACTGCCAGGCACCATAGTTACAGTTCCCAGGTTACGCATTAATATTCTGCAGCTATGCCTATGTTCGTTCACGGCCAACTTAGATCCAGTCGCAAACTCCTGACTTAGCGAACGGATCTAAATTGGCCTTAGTCCATTCGGATGCGAGGGCAGTCTGCTAGAAATTCTTACAAATTTCAAAATGGAGACTAACAGTGGAGTTCATCGAGTTTTGGCACAACTAAAAAGTGAAACGGGTGACCTTTTAGGCGCTCCTTTTGATCTTCCATTTGATATTACTGTAGAGAAACTACAACTTGTTTGTAATACATTGTTGCAGAAGGTAATAACTAATTATATTGATAGAGAAATACACTTACAAGTTAAGCCTCTGCAAAAACCACATGGATCACGAGTCACATGATTGTAAACGTAATCCAAGGTTACTAGAGAAAAATACCGTAATCGTCGTTTCCACCTTTCCGCCGGCCTCCCTATAGAATTCTTTGTGCAGTAGGGCTAACGACGACCGTATTGTTTAAAACTCCCGACTGCGAATAAAGTATTTACTAGTGCATATGAAACCACGAAGTAAAAAAATATTTTAATGTTTTTTTGGGTACCGCGGAACTCGTTAATTTTTTAAAACTATACTATTCGTTTTAAATAATAAGTATAAGATTTTGTAGAGATAATAGTTATGAAATTTATTAGAATTACCAGTGTATTTTCTTAAAACAAATTTTATAATTTTTTCAGGACGAACCAATACCGTATTTATTCTTTATAAATGATGAAGAAGTGAAAGAAAGTTTAAAGCAAACTTTAGAAGGAAAGAAATTTGAAACTGAAAAGGTTTTAGAGATAATATATGCACCTCAAGCTGTTTTCAAAGTACGTGCTGTCACAAGGTGTACAAGTTCATTGCCTGGTCATGCTGAAGCAGTAATTTCTACATCTTTTAGTCCTGATGGGCGTTACTTAGCTAGTGGTTCAGGTGATACTACTGTTAGATTTTGGGATGTTAATACCGAAACACCCCATCACACATGCAAAGGTAGGGATAAAAATTTATGTACAATAATAGTGGTATTTTATTAAACTATATGATTATTTTTTAAGGGCACAAACATTGGGTACTTTGTATAAGTTGGTCACCAAATGGTCGAAAACTTGCATCTGGAGATAAAAATGGCCAGGTAGACTAACAAAATCAATTAACTTTATTACGTAAATCTAATTGCTTTTCCTAAAGGTCATTATATGGGATCCAGAAACAGGAACTCAAATAGGAAAAACACTATTAGCTCACAAACAGTGGATAACTTATTTAACTTGGGAACCTATTCACAGGTGAAGAACCAAGCAACAATCTCCAAAAATATGAAACAATTTGTGATTTCTAAAATTTCTTTAGAAATTCTGACTGTAGACGTTTAGCCAGTTCATCTAAAGACGGTACCATTCGGATATGGGACATTGTTCTTGGCACGACTGTCATTTGTTTAAATGGCCATACGCAGAGTGTCACTTGTGTAAAATGGGGTGGAATGGGCCTCATATACACATCTTCTCAAGATCGAACAGTTAAAGTGTGGCGTGCTGATAATGTGAGCGTTAAATTATATTTATGTAAGAGAAAAACTTCGGTGTAACACGAATGTTTTAGGGAGTTTTATGTAGAAGCTTGCAGGGACATGGCCATTGGGTAAATACATTAGCACTTAATACAGACTATGTTTTAAGAACTGGTCCCTTCGACCCAAGCAAAGCAACTATCAACTACAGGGAAATTACACAATCTGATGAAGAATTGAGTAGAATTGCATTAGAAAGATATAATAAAGCCAAGGTAAAATTTAAAGTTGGCCAATATCGTAAATAAACCGATTCTGATTTCCGGTTTCAACCGATACCGATTTTTTTACCGATATACACAAGTCACTGTGGAAAACCCGTGAGGCACCGACCATGTGACGAAAGTTTTAATTTTGAACGCTCAAAGTTAGAGGTGCCATCTACCACAGGTTTGAGAAAATCGGAAAAATTGCGATATCGGTGACTGATACCGATTTCATATCGGTTTGGGCCCAACAATAGTAAAATTCTATAAAACAAGTACAATTATAGTTTGTTACCAAATTTCTCTACTATCATAGGGACAAGATCCAGAGAGATTAGTTTCAGGGTCTGACGATTTCACTCTATTTCTATGGAACCCCGAAACTGACAAAAAACCCATAGCTAGAATGACAGGACATCAACAGTTAATTAATGATGTAAAATTTTCTCCCGATATGAGAATAATTGCAAGTGCATCCTTCGACAAATCTGTCAAACTGTGGGATGGAAGGACTGGAAAGTTAGTTAAATTATAATATTTTACTAACATTTCATAATGGTGATTCTCCTTGAAGATTTTTAGCAGCGCTGAGAGGTCATGTTCAGTCGGTTTATCAAATTTCTTGGTCAGCAGATAGCAGATTACTAGTTAGTGGAAGTGCAGATTCTACTTTAAAAGTTTTCAATATGAAGTCAAAGAAACTTCTGATGGATTTGCCAGGACACGCAGATGAGGTACTAACAAAGAGAGTATTCATGGTGTTTATTGCCAATTTTGTTCAAAGTTGGGCATAATGTAGATCTATACGAGATGTGAAATTTCCCAAAAGGAGACATTGCACTACCCCTTCAATTTGCCCTGGAAACCGAAAATGTTTTTGACCACTTAAAACAAAAATAAGATTTTTTCATTATTTTACCCAAAAATGTTCCAATTTACTCAAATCACCCATTTCATGTTTCAAAAATTTTGAGTAAATCCCATGCTTTTTTAAATGGAGATTTTTTTGTTTAAGTGGTCAAAAACATTTTCGGTTGCCATGGCAAATCAAATGGGTAGTGCAACATCAACTTTTGGGAAATTTCATCTCAAATAGGTCTACCTTAGGGGTGTGCGAGTACTCTTCTCAAGTCCGAGTCCTCAGTCGTCTTAATATATTACTCGTATGAGTACCCGAGTCCTTTGCCAAGGCTTAGAAATTACTCGAAGTGCACTCGAGTTACTAAATATTCCACTGAGTCTTATTTTTTGACGAGTCCAAGGAGTTCATGTTCTTTTCTCTCATTTTGTTAACGCGTAGTTGCATTCAACGGCACAGCACCAGGTGAAATCCCATAATCGCACTATGCTAGTGGTTTTTATTTTTTATGGAGCCCATGGACTTTGAATTCTAAGTCCAAAGTCAATGGTTGGAGATCGCATGACTCACCAAACTGGAATCTTTTCCGATTTTGGTATTAGTTTTGATTTCTGCACTCTGCAGTGAATAGAAGACTTTCCTTTGTGCTGGTGACGCGGCTTTAGTTTACTTTTTTACAATTAAGGAATCGTAGGTGAAAAACAATTTAAAAGATATAAGTTAACTTTTGAAGTTTTTTTAATATTTTAATTTTTTAATAAAATTAATACCAACAAATAGTAAAAAAAATTGCTTCTAAGTTATTATTTAAAATGGCTTTGACAAATGGCTATTTTGGAGATTAAAATTTTTAAACTCTTAACTGGGCTTGACCAGAAAAGTAAGACTAACTAATTCTTGAGAACTCTCGAATTGGACTCGACTCTTTAGTACAATTTTCCAGGACCTGAGACTCGAAACCATAAAAAGAGGACTCGCACACCCCTAGTCTACATTACACCTGGCTTTGAACAAAATCAGCCATAAACACCTTGGGTACTCTCCTCGTAAGTTATATACTTAGCAAATAAGAAAGATAGCAAACAAATTACAAAACTCATTTTTTATCACATTTCTCATGAAGTCTGTTCTTTTATTTGTGGTATTTTACAGGTTTACGCAGTAGACTGGAGTCCCGATGGTCAGAGGGTAGTTAGTGGTGGCAAGGACAAAGTTTTAAAAATGTAAAAACCTTTTGGCATTGAGCTATCTTATTTCTTTGTAACACTTATTTATATTTACAGATGGAGGCAGTGAAATCAATATTTAATGTATTACATTGACTCAATATTAAAGTGTTTTTTATTAAACCTTTATCAATTTGTCAAAATACTCACTGGCATAAGAATTTAAAATGCAAAAATACTTTTTTTTAACTTAAAGTTCTTTTAAAATGAAAAAGATAAATAATGGCACTTAAAATTTAACTCTAAGATAAACAAGTTTTTCGATGTATTAAAAAGGGGATTCTAACTAATGTTAATTTTGTTATGTTCAAGTAATGCCCTAAAGTTTTGTTTCAAAAAAACATTTACTGTGTGCTATGGGAGGTTTCTAAAACAGCACTCATAATGTCTGATGTATCCAACACTTCTTCTAATGATGAGGAAAAAGAGAAATCACTTCCGCCACTATAGTTGCTCTCACTAGTTGAATTAAACAAAAAAATGTCAGAATTTAAGCTAATAGCAATTTTCTTTATGACAAAGTAGTGTCAGACCCCTATATTGGCTATGTTGGAGACGTTTCCCTTATGAAACCATAGTTTAATGCATTCTTTAAAATTTCACTTGCTAAGTGGCTATCAAGCCCAAGTTTTACTATCGCCACCTACTGTCTCTTGGAGAAAACAGCTAACCACCATGCTGATGTTACTCATTGTTCGGCTTAAGTTACAATTCAATGGATCAAATAACATATGATATTGAAATGCCTGTCTTTACATAATTTCAAAACGTGCATTCACGATCTTTAAAGCGAGAGCTTAAATCACAGAATTATATACAGCATTTACACAGGGAATATAGTACCCACAATTCTCTAGTGCAATTTATTGTGGGAGTAGATGAGGCTGTACATCAGCTTCGTTTTAACTAGATTTCCATAAGGAAAATATCTCCCAGTTTTCAGGTCAATTCCATTACTTCTGGTGGCATTAGTACTATTAGGCCTAGAGATTCTACACTAAACGTTTTTCAGGATGCTGTGAATTATGGGTTCATGGTACCACGAATCTGTTTATTTCTTCTATGAATATCAAACTGTAACAATACCCTTTCTACCATCTGGATTTAGGATGGGTTGTCCTTTTTTTGCATAATCATTTAAGCCAATCAGAAGACAGGTTTGTTGTTAACTTTGTTGATGAAAAGTTTGGGATTTAGCAATTTAACCAGCAAAGAATCTTACCTGTGCGCTTACAAAAGATGTTGGTTTCCGGTAATAAAGGTGCATACTTTTAAACATTTTCACTTATTTTTGTACAATGCAGAAGAAAATTTTTACCGTAAATCTTTCCCAACAAAACCATTTTCTGAGACACGCCCCATAAATGAAATGGACAGGAGATTGGTACTAATGCAGTTTGATATACGTGATAGAATTGAATACATTGATTGTTTCGTGAAATAAAATATGCATAACTCAGTCTTTGTGTGCCTGCACGCTTCATAATCATAATTTAAAAATACCTTTTTGTAAGTGCTTTATGGTTTGAAAAGCCAGCTTCAAGTAATTCAGATTTTGAGCTTTCCTGGAGAACCTTTACACCAGATATCCTGAAGATTTCTACTATGTCTGGCTTCATATTAGATATATAGATATCACCATTTACACTGCTAGAACCTAAGTATCTTGGATACTGTATATTTAAGTATGCCCAATTTCCTCTGCAAGATAAAATATTAACTTAAAGACCATTTTTAATAACATTACTCAAATATATAGTGTGCCTACTAAATAACGAAAATTATAAATAACAGATTAACATTTTTTTCGAAAATATTTGAAATTACTGTAACATTCATTGTGCAGGGGGACATTTACTAGTGTAAAATTCAATGACCTTGAAAAATGTCTTCAAGTTCATTCAAAAACTATCTCGAGAACCGTTGGATGTACGGATTTGGTTCCAAAGTTGTTGCTCGCCATATTGTTAGTCAAAATATCTTTGATTTGACCAAATTTGACCAATCAGAAGCCAAGAAATTGATGGTCAGTGTTTGATAATAAAATAATCTGATTAGTTTCAATGTGACTAAATCAAATAATACTGAATAGTTTAAAACGGTTCAATTATGCACCCGTCGGCTATGATACACGCTTGAGCTCAATTAAAATGTCACGGAAGGCATTTATTCTTTCTTGTTGTCATGACAACCAATCTTACTGAATTCAGGTTCAATTTTTTAACCTTCAATTTATCGGCGAGGGGCTGATCACTCCGCATAATCGGTGTACAGAGCCGTACCTTTGACTGTACTAATGGGATTACGCGTAATCTTTGAAGTCCCTGCCTTTGGCAGTGCTAATCTAAGAGTAGTTAGCCCCTCGTTTATCGGCTTCAGATTGGTCAAATCAAAATTATTTGAACTAATATGGTGAGCAACACATTTCTAATTGGAACCAAATCCATAAAGGTCATTCAATTTTACCTTGGTAAATGTCTCCCTGCATGAGGAATGTTCAATAGAAATTTTAAATTTAAAATTAAAATGTCGGTTATTTATCATTTTTTGTTTTTTAGTGGACACCCTTTATCGATTTTTTTTACCTCAAGGAACTTTGGTTAGGAGTTACTTCTAAAACTTCAACAATGTTTTTATAAACAATGAACAATATAGGAGATTGATAAGCTAAAATACAGAAAGTGTTACTTCCCACTTTGTCGAAGTAAAAAAAATTATTTAAATTTACCAAAATCAAAAGGTTGCTTGGTCCAACTCAGTTGATTTGAATTGTCTTGTTGGCCCAAGTAATTAATAACAACTCCTAAATCTATAACAGGTTTTGTTTTAAATTGATGACCAAGACATGCTTCAAATAACACTTACCTTTAAGACAAAGTAAATATTCTTCTTCTTTACCAGGCGGTGAAACAGTTGCAATATTAACAGAAGATTGTTGTTTCTTCAATACATCATTAATGAACATGGCCAACATATTATTACTTGCTTGGTCCATAAATTCTTCAAAGAAATATATGAAATTTTAATTTCAAATGTTATCACCATTTTCTAATGAATAAAAATGATAATTTTGTCAAACCTTCAACGCAAGTTCCAGGTTCTTTCAAATCAACAACATATAGTTTATCTGTAGCAAATAACACAACATGAGCAGTAATTTGAACATAAGAACACGGCTGTGATATTCTCATTTCCTGTTTCATTATGAAACTCCTATTAGCTGCATTCCACTTCAGCAAAGCAACGTAACTACTCGTTGCTATAGCAATGATGGGTGGATTAATTTCAGGGGTCAATGAGGCAACAACCCTTTGGCATTGTTTCACATTTGACACTGGAGTTACATTGATGGGTGTGTGTCCAAATTCAATTTTGGACAACACTTCCGTGTATGCAAGACTGTACAAAGATCTGTCATCACCTAAATGTAAATAATTTAGATTTCACTAAAAATATCTCCTTCACGTGGTGATGATCAATCCTCACCAGCTACCATGAGGAAGACTGCGAGTCGGTCCATGTTAGTTAAGGCATAAACAGGGCCAATTTTGGAAATTAGAAGTTTTAAGGAATCTTTGGAAGACCGGTGAAGATCGAATGAATAAAGACCTTCCGTAGTACCAATCAACAGCACCTAATAATAATAATAGTTAACATTTTCCTCCAAATTCATTAGAAAGTGATTTCCAGTATTCAAAACTAACACTTTTATTAATTTGACAACAACAAAGAGGTTCAATGTTACTAGATTCTATTTTCAGAATTTGACTACCTTCTAGTTTCATCTGCGTAAAAAATTATAATTATCCAACAATTCTTTAAAAAAAATTAGAGATAATTGCTACTACTTACTGGATCAATTATTTTTCCTTTAGCTTGCAAATGCTTCGTAACCACTCTCTCTATGGCAGCACCCCAATGAAACTTGTCCTCATCGGATGACAGTAACACCAAAAAGTCCCTATTTTATATACAAAGATGTAAGTAAGCATAGGTGTTATTAAAAAACTAATGTGACATGTACTTGTTTGGTAATTCCTTCATGCAGGGCCAAAATGTAAGTTTTAACATAAGAGGAATGTGATTAGTAGAAGCACCCAGGGCATCAGTGTGAGAAGGATTCTCTTTAAGAGTAACTATGCCATCGCATGGAGCCAACTCAAATTTGGTAACTGCAGTGGCTAAAACGGCACTGTTGGTATTCTGCTCAGGTTCTCTATCCAAAACACATAGAGTTGTCCCAACCAATTTCATGAAACGATCTTCCCAACCTGCATTACGGTTTCTGCCAAATCAATTTTTAAAAGTTGTAGAATACTCCACTCATATCTGATTTTCAATGAATTTTGTAAGTACCTTGGAATCTTCACCCAACCATCCATATCATCTAAATTAAAACTAGTATAGATTCCTTGTCGTATTCTCTCCTTAACTGCTCGCAAACTCTCTGCTAACTGTTTTGGAAGGCCACATGTATTTTCTACTTTATCTTTACACTGTCTATGCAGAATTACATCACAAGCTGCACAATAAGCACAATATGAAAACCATTCTCTGTAGTAAAAAAAGTGCAATATTTTTCATACCTTTGCATTTGACACAAGGTTTTGAAAATCTAATGGAAGTAGTACAGATACTACAAACAGTGTTCCATGTACTGTGAGCATCATATAAAACATGGGGAATGTTATGTTTTATCCTCATGCTCCCAGTAGTTGTAGACCCTCTGCTTAATCTATCTAAATCGGCCTCTGCACTGCTACCGGAATCTGTAGTACCATCAGATCGAACAGACGCAGGGGAATCTGGAGGTTTCATTGCCACTATATGGAGTTGAAAATCAATCATTTAGATATAAATTCAACGTCATTGTTCTTGGAACTTTACTTTTTTCTGCCACTTCTTTCATTTCTTTATACATTCTGTTTTCTCTATCTCTCTTGTTTTCTGCTGGTGGAAAAATGGGACCTTTGTTTTCTTTACCTCGATTTCCAAATAACCAATGCTAGATTAAAATTAAAACAGGTTGTATTGTGCAATACAAATATTTATAAGAATAACTGAAGAAACAACGCACTTTTTTCTTTTTCTCCATTTCTCGTATTCTGGACTGTAAAAGATCTGTTACTTTTGTGAGCTGTTGAATTTGAGAATCTCGCTTTGAAAGCTCTTGTTGAAAAGTAGCCTATTTCACAGTAAATTTATAAATACTTTTTAATACAACACAAGTATTTTCCCATAATTCCATACAATTTCTCTTTCTTTTTCATTTATGACACTGTCTATATGCCATTCAGCCTCTTCACAACGTTTCATACTTTCTTCAAGGGCTGCTTGAAGATCAATATTTTTCTTCTTTAGCTGCGCTAATGTTGTTATATGTTTTGCAGCCTGTACAAATATTTATCATGAGAAACCAATTTTTAATTTTACTTATTCACAGATTGGTCTTATTAAAGTTCATACTTCTTCTTTAATACAAATATTTTCATCCTCTAAATTGTCCATCTTATTCTTTAGACTACAATAAGCTGACACTTTAAGTTCAACTTCACGTTCCATGATTGTTCTTTGTTCAGTTAATTGAGCAATTCTCGCTACTTGAGCATCAACAGTTCTTTCCAATGTTGCAACTTTAGTTTCCAACTTATCAATTTGACTGTAATGATCATTTTCAGCTTCATTTAGTTGCTGTTCCAAATCATCTCTAACATTTATTTCAGCCTCGAGGTTTCGGTTAGCTGTGTTTAAATCATGTTTCAATCGCTCTATTTCATGGCTTAAGGAATTTCTATGAGATGGTAAATATAGAAGAACTAATTAAATTTCTTATATTTTACACTAGCATGAGGTAATAGCCATACTTCTCTTTTTCAATTGTTGCTAAATTTTCTTCGTGTCTTTCGACAATTAACTCAAAATCTTTTATCTGATCTTCCAAAGTACAGCAAACATTTTTCAGGACACTAGTATTCTAAAAATATTATTCTTCGATTAACAATCTTTGCAAAACGTATTTTTACTACAAAATAACATACTTTTTCCAAATATTCGCATCTCTTTTTCTTTTCCGCAATCTGTTGTTTGAGAGAATCATTTTCATTCGAAAGTCGCTGTTTTTCATCCTCAAGTTGATGACACTGCTCTTTCATTTTCATATTTTGTCTATCAAGTTCTAGATACTGGCCTTCATTCTTAGCACATTTCTCTTCTAATTGCTTCTTAGACTGAAAAGTTAAGATTTAAATATAAACAGTTCATTATACATATTAACAAATACATTGTTGGAGGCTAATGAGACTAAACATACATTATATTCTTCCTTCAGCAACTTTATTCTTTCTTCGAGTCTTTCTTTCTCTACTTGAAATCTATTAGTCAACCTTTCAGCTTCTTCTGTTTTAATACTAAGAGAATCCTGCAATTGTGTAATTTTATCCCTCAATGAGCTTTCAGCGTCTGGACATTTCAAATGGTCTTTCTCCAAGTTTGCAAATTTTTCCCTCAAATTAGAGTTAGAAGTCCTAGAACGATCTAGGGCTTCTTCAGCTTCTTTCTTTTCACGTTGAGCAATACGCAAGTCCAATTTTGCATCTGAAACTTCACGTTCTTTCTAGTATTAAAATGTTATATATTCATTATAGGTGTTAAGAAAATAAATTTTTCAAGAGGATAATTTTCCAAAAGTTTGTAATCTGAAATTTGCATTTGCAACCCTTGGTATTATAATCATGAGTGTATATAACAATTTATATGTGGATTTTAAATTACAAAACTTAACAAAAGCCGTTAGATAGGCAATTTCCTCATATATTATTATGTTTACATTAGAGATTATTAAAAGGTTTTAGATGTGTACATGTACTTGTAAGGTCCTTAGGCGGCTCCATAAGCTATTGTCAAGGTGGCGCCCTCTGTAAAAATGTGCTAGGCTATGTGAGCCATGTTAGACAAGGGGAGACTCGACTAGTAACGGATTAGAGGTTCTCAAACAGCGGAAGGAATGAGTTAAATAAATGTCTTGTGCTCAAATAGAGTAAGTTTCTGGGGTTAATTATTTTTGAGCGTTACATATTTATTCATCTGTTCAGATAGAATTTAAATCATCCAAACAGTAATGAAGCATGAAGATGTGGGAGGTCTTACCCCCTCTATAGTCAGACACAAGTACTAAACATTTGCAAGTCTTTACCTTAAAAAATTGTACTTCTAATTCAAGGCTTGGGCAACTTAAAAGAAAAATGACCTGTTTTTAATCCAGACTTTTGGAAAATTAGAGCAACTCTGGTAAGTTTTGTTTACTTGTCTTATGACATCTCTTAATTGCCGGATTTGACTTGTTTCAGAAACTTGGTTCTCATGAATTCGGTTAAGAACAGATTCCATGTTAGACACTTTGGACACAATCTCTAAGCTCCTTGGAGATTTTTCACGTGGTTCAATGACACCAGGAGCTTGTACCCGAGCTGCATCAGTTTCAGACACATCAACTTTGACATTTGTTTCCTTGTCAGATGTTGACTGCTCAAGATTTTCCAACTTCTTTTTAGCTATCTCATAACTGTTAAGTGTTTCAATCAGCTTAAGCTCTTTCTCTCTCAGATTTTTATCATATGTTCTTTCAACATCTTCAATTTTTCTAACTAACGCATCTTTTTCCGTCTTCAAACCATTTAGGTTGGTTTGCAGTTCCTATAAATGGTTCATCGATATGACTACACTGATTTATGAAAATAACTATAATTTTAACTACTACCAACAGGGCTGGATTTTGACACTAACCGATTTTGGTTCTACCAGAAATTCTAGATGTAGCACTTTTTCAATTTTGGTACCTCATGAATTATTTCAATAGGGGGCTACACCAATTAAAGGGAATATAACATCAGGTATTTGGTGTGGAACACCAATGTTTGCAGCTCTGGCCGCTCTTGCCTTTGGCTTATGAAATGTTGGCGCCACTGTACATAACAATTGCTTTGCAGGTTATATTCCTTTTAAGCAAAGTATGCATACATCACATTGTAAAGTTTATTAACATTACAAACTATAGCATTTATGAATGCCCCCCTTTTAAGACATTTATTACATTCGCCATGGCTCTAGCTCACACAAAATACTGCTCTGGTCTCATTTCCTATTGCACCACATGAACTAACGCCAATATCCGGCGAGGGCTTTCCAAACATGGGATGACAAACTCTACCCCGTAGGTCCTAGTTGACCACCGGTTATAAAAGGGAACGCGTGTCCCGAAAGGAGAAGTCTCCTCTCTCTTTCTGAAGGAAGACAAGTTTTAAGATTCTCTCGGTTGCCAGCAACAAGTTCGCCCCCTCGTGCCTAATGTTTACGCGGTATTTTGGCGACAGTAAAAGTACGGCCTAGTTTTCCATCCCAACCCGAGTCGCTATTCCCATTCAACTGGACCATCCAGGTAATTCACCCACGCCACCATGATGTGCAGCAACTACTATATGTTCCCGCCGGCATCTCTGCACTCATCGTTATCGTAAGATCGAAACTATTTATCATGTTGCGACCAGAGTCAGTTTAATCATTATTATGACCATTGACCAACCTTTGTTTTGTAACCTTTAAGTTCTATTTCGCTAATACCTTATTAATTAAAAATTCATTAGATTCATAATATCCGTCTCTTTTATGACTTTAAGTAATATCAGCACTTTTATCATTATAATTTAGTAACCCCTAGACTAACGAACCAATCTAACTTAATTATTTAATCCCTCTTATAAAAAGTGTTACAACATTTTGATGGGGGACACCTGTACAATCAAAAACTCAGTCGGTGGATTCCAATTAACTTTCAACCATGTAAACTAAGACCAAATGGTGGGGAAATTTTAGCAAAAATCAATGTCTTTTAAAAACATTCGAGTGGTCAAAAGCAAATTTTCAGAATTTGTACTATTGGATTTAAACAATTTCTGACGATGTTCCATAAACATCAATCTTGCATATTTCATATTGTACAATATTATAATTAAATTAGAGCACTCCTACTCAATTCCAATTTTTTCAATTTTGGATTTTTAGGTTATTATATATTATTGTTGCAATAATTTAAAGCAAGTGTCAGCTCAATGGGAAGTGGCTCTTTTTCAACAGATGTAGCTATCGTCGACATCAAAACAAGATACCTAAGCTACATTTTGACCCATAGCAGAACATAAAAGTATCCCTAGCATTGATTAGCTTGTTCGTAAATTTGACGATAACTTAAATTTAGCAATTTTTAACAATATATTTTATATTGGATATATAGTTTAGGTTCACTAAGTAGAGTATAATTATAATAATTATAAATGGTCCTCTGAAGACATTATTGTTTCGTTATTTTGGATTTTACCATCCAACTGTTCCTCCTTCTTCTAAAAATCCCTGAAGAAGGAGGAACAGGATTTTTAAATAAATAAATTGTGAATTTTAAAACCGTTTTAAGTCTCTTTTCATCTAATTTAAGAGGTTAAACTTATAGTTGCACAAGTCCACAATTTCAAATTGATTTAAAATGCTGATAGATATTTTTCAACTGATTTTGGCCAGTTTCAGGAGTTTGAACTTCATTTAAATATATTTTAGACGAATTTCTAACCGCTCACCATATGTAATGGAAAAACCAGCCCTGGCTAATAGCTAAAATGAGTAAGATACTTACCGATATGGTACCCATAGCATCTTTTTTAACTGTTTTGTACTTTTGCATTATATTTTCAGTCTCTGACTGAGCAATGTGCAATTCAGACTGTAACATTGTAACTTTGTCCTCAAGGCCCCTTAAATTGCATTTAGCTTCATCTAATTCAGATTGTTTTAGGACAAGCTTAGTTTTAATTTCTGAGGTAGTATCTTTGTCCTAAATTAAATGGTTTTTATAGAGTAAATTTTCTTTCAAAATATAGAATCAACACAAAAAAAACTCACATCTATCGATTCTGAAAGCGCAGAGGAAATGCTATTTTCCCTGAGTTTTGCTTCAACATCCTTCAAATTTGACTCTAGTCGATGAACAATTTCTTTTAGCATATCAGTGCTATTTTTGAATTCTTCTTTTTCAATTTCTAGGGTCTTATTAGCGCTCAGTGCTTCGTCGAGTTCTCCTCTAATATTATCAACCAGATCATTCAATTTGGAACATGTATTCTCGGTTATCCTAAGTTTTTCTTTTAGTGCTTGACAATCCTGTTCATATTTTACTTGTAAAGCTTTGAGTTCACTAGTAATTACCGTTAACCGATTCTTTTGGTCATCTTTAACGTAATCTCCATCACCAAAAGCATCCTAAAAAAATCTGTTGTACTAATCCAAACATATATTAGAAAAACCTAAAATTAAAAAACCAGAAACTCACAACTTCAGTTCCTTTATATTCGGACAATTCTGTTTTAGCCAACTCTAACTCACGCTGCAATTTCTCTACTTCCACTTGCGTATACTGTAAATCGTGTTTCACACGAATAAAATCTGAGTCTGTTGAGCTCTCCTCTCTTAAAAGGGATCCATCTTTCAGAGTAACAGTAAAAACCGAATCATTTTCTATTTGACTAGCACTACGATCCATTGTGATGTCGAAGGTTCCATCATTTATACTAGAGCTTTGATTTGAATATGTACCCATGCTCGTATTGGTTTCATTATCAGCACTTGATGTGGAGCTACTATTATACCGTTGAAATATTTTTTCACTCTCCACAACTGGATCTCTAAACCTAACTGATTTTCCATTGGTAGCACTGGGAGAGGAACAGAAACCGTCATTAGGACTTACGAATTTATTTGCAGGAGAAAGTAATAAATGATTTCTAGAAACAATTGAATTATTTAGAGTGTATTAATGGAAAAAGTTAGTATTTAATAAAAATTTTATCTGTCAACTTCATTTGGGCCAGTGCAGTTTTCAATAAATTGTTTGCAAGTTTGTATTTTCCATGAATTATATTAATTTGTTCATTAATCTTGTGTGTGATTCAAACACACTTAAGCTGCAAATAAAGATGACAGACGTATAATAACAGATTTGATAATTAGCTCACCTAAAGCCTTCGTTTAAAATGGATTCTCTTTTCTTATACTTTTGCTCAATAGCCTTGAGAAGTTCTAAAGCTCTTTCTTCTGAATTAGCACGATGTTTCTTCTCCATTTCCAGCAATGATTTTAAAGACTACCAATAAACCGACTTTATTATTCTGATTAGAATAGAATGGGGGACACAAAATTTCAAAAAACAAATGCAGATAGGATATGACCATAAGTAATATAATAAGTATAAGTACAACATAGTGGTTAGCACTCTTGACTCGCAGCAAGGGGAGCAGTGTTTGATACTAGTTTGTAGCACTGGCTGAAAGCTTTGATCGACTAATGCCTGGAGTTTGCAAGTTCCCTCACCTCTGGTTAAAGCCCCCCCCCCCCTGCCCCCAAGTTCTTCTGTTTCAGTTCTACAGCAATAGCATAAGTATGCCACTGAACGATATCTGTTAATGATAGTCTTTGAAATTGAAGGATCTGGAACAGGAAATTCATCACTGCCTATTTCTTTGTGTTATTATATAAGATTTAAATCGCTTTTCAGTTGAAATTCAAATGTAACTACCGTCAGAAACTAAAAGAATGTTTATAATGCATTTGAATTGGACTCGCCGACAATTGTCAGTCCCAAGCTTGTAAGATGATCATTGGCGAAACAGACCATAAAAAATAACTTAGCATTGGAAGAATAGGAAGTGCCCTACTTAAGGTTATTATGTTCCTTATGGTAATAGTAAGTGTAGGGTACATGAAGGGCTTGCCATCACCCAGCCACCTGAATTAATGGCTTGGTGCTAATTTTAAAGAATTTTCCTTTTAGATTTTAGAATTAGCTTTAGAAATAATGTTGATGCACAAGACCAAAAGCGACATAAGACTCAAAAGTGTGTTAATACTGTATAATGTTTAATGAGAGCTTGTCACAAACTAAAAAGAGGGGTGGGAGAGGGGTTTAAAGATACGTAATCGAAATTAGAAATTTTCTCCACTTCAGTGCCCCCGAGTGAGGCGTTTTAGTATGCATGTCTACATGCAAGAAAATCGCGCCAGACCATAGACTAAATATAACATTGTTAGTACTATTCCATCTAATACGCTATGTAGTCTATTGTGAGCTCTTAGGAAATATATTAAAGGGAACAAGTAGAGTTGACACACTTTTGGGTCTTATGTCGTTTTTGACCAGACCTAAATACAGCACTAATGAGCTTAAATTTTAATACGTGCAATGCAACAAAGTTTTGTTATTAACAGCTAAAAAACACACAAACACACAAAACTACAAATACATTTCTTTAAAAACCAATTTTGATATTCACTTTTGGAATATGTAGTAAATGTTGTTAATTAGTGCTTGGAATTATATTTACTAAAATACTAATTAAACATTTGTTCATCATTAATAGATTAAAATGATTACATTTTACATTTTTTAAGACTCGTCGTGAAAAAAAAACTTACCAAGATGTCGGCTGACTGTTTCGTATTAACTTCTCTTAGCCTCTCCTTTTGATCTTCCAACTCTTCCTTATGTTGATTAGTTCTTTCTAATTTTCCTTTCAATAGAGCCACCTCACTTTTGAGTGCAGATTGCATTGACTCTAAACTAACCACCAGTTTTTTTAACTCAACCTCTGATGTTTTTCCGGTATCAGCTTTTTTCCGAGATTTGGGAAGTGTGTGGTATGAATCGTAAGACATACTCATTCTTCTTGCGGTACTACACCACAGGAATAAATAATAATCAAAACAATTTTCCAAACTTTAAGTAAACTATTTTATAGTTGATATATTACCTTTCAGATTCATTAGCTAAGCACAAACTGAACGTAAAACCCACAAAAGGCAAGTTTTTGCCTGTAAATTCTTTAACTGGTTTATAAGGATCCAGACTAGGTTTATGAGACTCTTGCTCAAAGCTATCAAAATACTTGGCATCATCCTCACCGGATATTGTTGGAACATATGGAGGAGACACTGTATGTTTTAGGGGTACCCCGATGAATTAGAAAAATTATATTTCAAGATTTTAAATTGCAAAACCTGACCTTTAAGTATGTTAGCCCAATCTACAGATCTGAAAAACTGATGGTTGTAAAGCTCCTTATAGCCTATTCGGGACTTGGATTCAGTCAAACAGCCTTCAATCATACTTTTGGCCGAGTCTGAAAATTCCATGTCATCTGGAAAGGCTAGCGTTTTCTGTAACAAGAATAATTACACATGTCACTTGACTTTATATGAACATAAGAATTTGTAATTTCGAAAACATGCTTTCTAATTTGGGACAATGGTATATAATCAGGTTTGAAGTAAGTGGAACCCAACCAGGAGGAAAGCCTAGATAAAGTAGGGTTTTAAAGGCCAATAGTATGTACATATGTTATATTATTGGCATTTAAAACAGAACTTTTTAAAAATGCTATTTGATTCTTTATCTTGGAGATTTTTTTTTAGATATTTTTGAATTGTGTAGATTATCCACATAAATATAAATCCACAATAACTAGGAAAATATTTCAGATAATGGATCAGATGGCAACTGAAAAATAATTATATTTAATGAAGTCATTCTGCTGAACTTCACAAATGTTATAAAATTCAGAATTCCAAATAGTTTCAGTAGTAGCAATATCATTTTTGCAGTTCCATTAGACACAAGTTAGTGTAGCAAAAATAAGGTAAATAAAATTAGGGTGTTGGTAAACGTTTTGAAAGATATACATTTGGGAATTAATACTTAAATCTAAGAGAGTCGAAGCTATATAAATGTACAATGTATTTATTTATACTAATGGAGAGAGCGGCTATGTTGAGAATATCTGCACTCATTATGATCGAATTTACCATCAGGGGGGGGGAGGAAAAACATCAGCAGTGTGTAGTTTAATTGGGTTGGAAGATAGCAGTTTTGGGGAACCAATGAGATACCGGGTTGATTTAGGGGGAAGCATTTTAAAAAAATGGATGAGGGAAATTGGTAGCAACACTAAAATTCATCTCAACATAGCCATTCTCCTGAAGCATCAATAGACACATTCCAGGTGTTTAGATTCTGATTAGTTTCACCTTGAAATTCATAATGTTGGAGTACGTGACCAGAACTTTATCATCACCAAAAGGAGTGGCACCAAACATCATTTCGTAAGTAACAATTCCAACTGACCACCAATCGCAATTTTCATTGTAATAAGATGGCCTATTACTATTCATAGCCGTCAACACTTCAGGGGCAATATAATCCGGTGTACCAACAGGCATTTTGCTTGTAACCTTAAAGTAAAAATAGAAACATCCAATATTTTTAAGGTCTCTTTCTTCGAAAGAACCTTATGTGCGTACCAGTTTCTCTTCATTTAATTTTGCAGCGGAACCAAAATCAGCAAGCTTTAAATGCCCAGTTAGATCAATTAAAATATTATCAGGTTTAATGTCCCTACAAATAAAATGGAAATTTGAAGCAAAAACCAATGAGTATGGAATGTTAGGACACATTTGATTTAAGGATTTTCTTATCCATAACCAATAAAATAACCGTGCAAGAAAATAATCCCATGCTCTTATGTATCAGTTCCTCAATAGATCGAGACTGCAAATAATTTGACTACATTGTAGAATGGATGTTGAAAAAAGGTTACAAAGTGTTATGTTGCCTGAGTGAAAACACATCTGTACAAAGGACAGGGTAAAATATTTACTATTACAAACATTATCTTCGTTTCTCAAATTTGATACGAAAAACGTTTTTATTTACATTTTTCACCAACAAGAGATCCACTACTAGTTTGTACTCAATATAGTTTACCATTTAATATTTGTGGTGTTTAAAACCAATATGCAAGGTTTTTATACCAAGTTTCTTTGAATTTTACTAATTTATAAAATATTTTAAATTGTATTTTAGGATTTTCAAGTTGATTTAGCTATTTCACTAACTAACTAACTACCACAAAATTAACTCCCCCGCAGATTTTGAAGTGCATGTTGCTCTAAATTCGAAACAAAATAGAAATACTCAAACCTGTGAACATATCCCATGGAGTGAACACTATGTACGGCCAAAATTAGTTCAGCAGCGTAGAAAACTGCAACATCTTCCGGCAATATGTTGTCATGCCTCTCTAAAAGAGCTAGAAGATCACCACCAGGGTGAAATTCCATCACCAAATATAAATTCCTGGCATCTTGAAAAGAATATTGAAGCTGTGTAATCCACGGGCTTTTTGCTTTCATCATAATATCACGCTCCTCTTCATAAAAGGCTACCTGAAATTCGTACAATTTCATAAAAGTTATCAGAAAAGAGACATTATTTATTAAAAATTTTAGGATTGCATAGAAAATCTAGAATATTTGTATTTATCACTGCAGTGCTATTAACTATACCATCGCAGGTGTACCGTTAGGGGGAAAATTTGAGCCTATTACCACTTAAGCAACAGCTGAAAAAACCTTAATGCCAGTGCGACACACCTTTTGAAGTAAGATTGCATGTTCGTAGCTTGCTCACAGGATGGTATGGCGTTTTGCCTCGTGATCTGTGACGTAAAATTAATATCGGCCGTTTCAAGGCGGGGCTTAGCTATGACGTATGCCTACAACGCTACGAGCAAGCACCCAATTGTAGGAATATAACTAACATTATTAGTATATGCCTACCTCAATGTTTTGAGCATAAAATTGTAAGATAAATTGCATATTTTCCAAATTAGACAAGATTTAAATAAATAATTAAAATTATGAGATCTAAATAATAATAATTTTTTAATTAATACTAGGTGTATTTAGAGAAGATTAACATACAAAATATAATAAGGTAGATATTGAGATACATAATCAATTGCATTAAAGATCAGGGGGCTCCCAACAAAATCTGTGGAAAAAAATAGGGAAAAAGGATTTTTCGCGATAAAAATATGGTAAAATAGGGATTAAAGTTTCAAAATAGGAAACAATTAGGAATCAGTGTAAAACAAAGTTTTTTAAATGTAAACGTTATTGTTGTCCATGGTTGAATTTTTATAAGATGATTAAGGTATTTCTAAAAAAAGAAGAATTAAATATGGAGTTAAATTATTTTCAAACTAAAAATATAGGTTTCATACATGTTTATTATTATTATTATTATTAATGAAGGGGTGAATGGCTAAGTATATGCCCGTTTGTGCACGTCGACCAGAGGTCCATTGTGCAAAACCTGAACCTTAAGACTTAAAAAGCCCAATGTCTGACACAAAACGGAGAATCCTTTTGGCCGGTATATTATAGAAATCAGAAGTTTCCAGCTGATGCATACCAAGATGCTCGAATCTTTGCGCCGCGTAGTAATCGCACCTACAAAGCACATGAGAGGCGGTTTCGTCCTCAGCCTGACACGCGCTACAGGAGCTTTCGAGCTCATGGCCAATAAATCTATATTTTTAGTTTCAAAATATTTTAATATGTGCAATTCTTCTAATTTTAAACATACCTTAACCGTCTCATAAAAAGTTATTTATTTGAACTTAATTCCAAAACTCTGTCCTAGGATTTAATGTTTTCAAATTTGTGGCGCCACTTTGTGTACTATGTTCGAACTATTTTATCCTTAATCCTCAGCTTTGATTATTTGGTAAACAGTCCTTGAGCAAATATATAAACATATTTTTGGGGTAATTTAGGGACCAATTCTCAATTCTAGGGTAGATTAGGGACCTTGAAGCCAAATAGGGACTTTAGCTACACTATATTTTCAACTACTTTTAATTTTTATATAGGCACACCCATTTGATAATATTTATCCTAAACAAAGATTAATATAAAATATTGTCAATACAAAAACCTTCTAATCATATTAGAGCTCATGGTCTAATGATTTTTGTATTAATCAGGAATTAAAATTATAATAACTATGTTGGTTTTTCTAAACACAAGAGGTGCCATGTACAACAGTTTAGTTTAATCTAAAATTATTTTTGTTCGTCGTGAGTTCTACGTGACATAAAAACAAATTTCTAGAAAAACAATAACAGAAGTAAAACTAAAACTAAAAAAACCCTATAAATATAACAGGAGCGTTCCTATAAGTAACATTTTTGCTCAAGATATACGTCGAAGTCTACATAATAATGGCAAGAGAAAACAGTTCAGGTCAAATATGGTCAGATGAGAATGTCAAGGAATGTATAACTCATAAATACAGAATTCTGAATGCAGAAGAAGGTGAGCAAACCATAAACATTTTCAAAGCATGTTTATGGAACTACAATATATTAGAAAAACCACTGGAGAATGTGAAACTAGTTAACTTAACTATAGCAATGGCTTCTCAACTTATGACAAAAGATCTAAAGCACTGTTTAGATACGGATTTCGATGCAAAACTTGATTCTTGGGACTATCCAACTTACACTGAGAGTGAATTAAAAGAAATAGACGAAAAAATAACAGTAACTGATATAACCAATGGCAATGACCCTTCATTTACACCATGGCTGAAATTTACAGATAATCTCTCTAAAAAAACAAACATGGCTTTATATGCATTCATAGCAGCAGTGTGTCTGAGGGTACGAGTCAAATCAACCAAAGCCATTCAAGATTATTTCAAAAATACGTTATTTAAGGGTTTGAACACCCACTATGGAAATCATTTTGTTGGAAACACCTCATTTATGAATGAAAACGGAATACAGCCACCATGCCACAAATTTCTGGATAAACTGGCGTGTGACTTAAAAAATGGTAAAGGTGAAAATTCATTTAAAAATTACATAGCCATGTGTTTAAATATTCATATTTTGGAAAGTAAAATTACATCGATGAAACCGAAAAACAAAGTCTTTAAATACTCTCCCAAAATTGGTGTTATTTCAAATGCCATTTTAATTCACATAGCTGGTTACAGAATTAATTCTGTTGCGATATTGTTTATCAAAACTAGAATGGAGAGAAGAGTAAAGGAAAAGTTTATGCGATCATTTGCCGATCTGATTGACGAACCCTGTATAGCTAAATCGGCAGCCCAGGTTCTAGATTTCATAGAATATAATAAAGCCAGTCCCAATCATCAATTATGTCAATCATCTTTCGAAGATAGTGACAATATTTGTTGGCCCTGGGCTAATTTGCTGATTAAGGACTATTTCAAAAATCTAACTATAAAAAAAAACGAGCTGTTTGTGGCCCGGGTAGTAGCTTACAGCGAAAAGGTTGTGGGAGCCAAAGAACCCTGGGAGATTGCAAGATTCTACAATATTGATCTGGAAGTAATGAAAAAAGCAATGGAATGGTATAAGACTTTCTACAGAGAACACAGATCAGTTGTTAAGGCTAGAACTCAACAATCGCGAGATCTGTCAAACCGGTTACTCAGACTTTTTAACAATTTATAAGCAGTATGTATAACCTTTGATATCAAGTTTTCATGTTGATATTTGTCTGGTGACAGAAGTGCCTAATTTAGCATGATTTCATTTATTTAACTATAAAAAAAATGAAAAAAACTGAATAGATACTTGATTATTGTCAATAGACAGAAATGGTCCCAATAAAAAAAAACCATGTTCAGTGTACGGAGCATTTAATTGAACTTCATAATTCTGATCATTGATGTAGGCTGTAGTCCAATTATTTTTATTAATTATTTAACCTAAGGATTCTTTGCAAAAACAGTAATTTTTGTAACCACCACAGATTCTATTTTTATGGTCTATACAAGTAGAAATGCAAAAACCCTAAACTTGAAAGAGACTTTGTAATTACTATTAGTGTTGAAATTAAAATTGATTTTTTAATTAACTCTATATTGTTTAAAGGATTTTCTAAGAAGAGTAAAAAGTGTATTTTCCTTTTCATTGTTTAGTTATAGGATAAGCTAACCCTCTGGTTATGGCACTCAATGTTATACCACCATCTCAGGACTCTTGGTTCTCGGGAAAATTTAAGCGAGAGAGTAAAGAAATTTCTTCAGTCCACTACATACAACACAGTAACTTTTACGAATCATTGTTCAGAGCATTGGGGTTAAACTCTGAGGTCATCTTGGAAAATATCTTTGCTCTCAGCCTCTCTGGCACTACACTAAATGCCCTAGCAAAGCGAATTAAGCTACTAAAAATATCAAACTTACAGCTTCTTGTTCCAACGTTAAATTTTTCTTCAGCGTCTTCATAGCATACATGTTTCCAGTATGTTTTTCTTTAACCATATGTACTTCACCAAAATGTCCTCTACCAATAATCCTCTTAATTTCAAAATCACGAACATTGACTTGGAGTTTACGCAAGTCTGATATAGCAGTGTGAACTTGAGAAATAGATTAAAACACATTAATCCCTTCTGTTCATAATTAAAAGTTAGGGTCAACAAATCTTACACTTATCAACAAATTTGGCAATGTTCTTATTCTTTCGCATGTAATCATGACAACATTCATCATACAAGGCAAATAAAGCATCCAGTAAACCTTCTCGGCTAACAAGATGACGGTAAGCCAAGTCATGGTTTCCTTTTTCTAACACAAGCTGTGTAAGCTGTGTGGAACGACTTGCTAATGATTCCGTAGTGGCCATTTGTAAATTTTAAAGGACCAAATCTATCAAGCATCCATCCCTGAAAAATGACTCACGCTGTAAACAGAAGAAAGTATGTCGCTAGACAAATCAGGTTTGCCTCGGTTATATTACAACAAAAATATACATGCACAGTAAGATAAGTGTAGAAAATAAGCTACGTCAAGCATGCTGATAATCATTTTAAGTGGTTAAAGTTAGATTGCCTGTTTTGATAAAATATCCTTATCCCGATAGATTTCACATTTCAAAATGGAATTTATAAGATTGGTTAAAGAATTAAGCAATATTAATAATTTTAGAAGAAAAACACCTCCAATTGACAAACAGGCTAAAACAGCAGTTATTTTTTTTAAAGTGCCTAGGCTTAAGATTAGTCATTAACAACAACATTCATATTTAATAGGAAATACCTTTATAACAGGAAAAAATCGAAAAACGTTAACATCTACAGTAAAATATTTGTGTGAACTTACAGGTTAATATAAATTAAAGGCCTAATTTTAAGCGATAGGTAACTTCCAGAATTGAAACATTTACAAAGGTTTTCTATTCAAAATACATATAACGCCCCTGTCTTTCGTTTGATCCCTAACGTAATTTTTCAAATATTTGCGCGGGAACATCAAAACACCAATAGGGACTTGGCACTATGACATCATATATCATCACCCATGGGTGCGTCAAAACTTTAAGAAGGGTTTCTCACCGTGAGAACTTGCTCACGAATTAAGTGAGAATGAAGGGAATCATTCTCACTCTTCTCAAGAGGTATCGTGAGAAATGTTTTTGTCAAACCTATGAGGAGGTTCGTCAAAATTATGAAAAGGAGAATAGTTTTTTTTTTTATAAATTCAGGTACGCTTGCCGAACTTGTTTTTATGTTGCTCTTACGTCACGATGTCATAGCTTTATTAGAATTGTTTTGACAAGCGCGGTTTGTGAAAATCGGAGGTTTCGCGCACCAGCGTCAATCTGCCAGAACGAAAATTTGAAAAGTACATTTTTGACTACTGTAGGGAACGCGACGAAAGAAGAGGAATGTTGGTTTATACTACAGAAATACGAATTTAACAGTTTTATCCCATTTCTTATCGATTGATATAATTGCGCAAATACGACACGGCATAACTAATTGTAATTAACCTTAATAATGATACGGTAAATAACGCCCTTAAACTCGAAATACGGTAATGTTTAGAAATTAATATTAAAACTTGAAAATTAACGTAGAATTATTAAGGTTAATTACTATTAGTTATGCCGTGTCGTATTTGCGCAATTATATCAATCGATAAGAAATGGGATAAAACTGTTAAATTCGTATTTCTGTAGTATAAACCAACATTCCTCTTATTTCGTCGCGTTCCCTACTGTAGTCAAAAATGTACTTTTCGAATTTTCGTACTGGCAGATTGACGCTGCACACTGGTAATATTACCAAAGTCAATCTGCCAGAATTCTAAAAGTTAAAAAATATAATATTTGGTGCGGTGGAGTACCGGACGAAACCGAATTAAACCATGGTCGTAACTACGGCGTAAAAAATTAAAAACTGCTTTTAAACTTTAATAATATTACGGAAAAATTATCTAACCCACTAAAAACTTTGTTTACTATTAATAATAACCAAAAAAGCCAAAGTTATCTAAAAATATGGAGAAAAACCTAAATTACAAAGAAAACTAAAACAGATGGCGATACCAGTGCCTTATATTTTTCGATTGGGTTTTTTGAAGTTTTCTATTAATTTACTAAAATTTGACATAGGAAATGTGATTGAAATAATATTATTTTAATGAAATTAACGTCAATGATACTACAATACGTGTTTAATCAAATATGAATAGGAAAAGTGATCGAAATTAATATTATTTTAATATTATAAGGGTAATGATCAATTAATTAGGGTGGGGGTGATTATAGCAGACCGAATATTACCGTTTACCAAATATAAACATCGGAAGGAATATTAAGCAGGTTCAAACCAACGTTAAAATATCGGGATGATAGCGTTTAAGGCGGACCGCGTTCGACATTTTAATTTGGATTAAATAAATTAGGACGTGGTCAATCGGATTTAAATTAACGTCAATGATGCAACAATATGTGTTCCATCGATTGCTACAAAATTTAGAAATGCACCTCCTACAGCAGAAGGGATATTGACGTTCATACCAACGTTAAAATATCAGGATGACGGCGTTTAAGGCGGACCGCGTTCGACATTTTAATTTGGATTAATTAAATTATGTATTATATTATTTTATATATTACATTACATTACATTATACTACATTATACTACATTATATTACATTATATTACATTACATTATATCATGTGTTATGTATTATGTATGATCATAAGTCTATAATATTTTACATAAGTTTGTCACTTTGAGGCTAATAACGGAGTGACGTCATCACAAGAAGAAAATATTCCCCTAGTGAGTCGCTGTCAAAGGCTACGTGTGACGCGTTAGCAAGCGAACGAAGCCCGTAATGCAGTCTGTCTTGTGAATAGCTCTCAGTAAAACCTTTTCATGTGAATAATAGGAAGTGTCACACTTAAGTAAAATATTATACACTTATGGTATTATGTATTATGTATTTTCATTTAAGTTTTTCGCTTTGGGGCAACACCGGGTGTCCGGTGCCAGCTGTGCCGGGTTATGTGGACCGCTGTGTGCCCGTCGTTCCCCTTTACGAGCTCTTTCTGAAGGGTATGACTCTCTACCTCCGTAGGTAGGATGTCGGCTGGAGTTGCTAGAGTATCCGCTCTTAATCCCACTGCTGTGTGCGAAGTGAGGGGTTGGTCATCCCATTGTTGCACCTTCTGCTGGGTTGAGCGGCTTGTGTCGAAGGTGAGACCGTCAGCGGTAGTGTTCTCTCGCCACGTTAGCTGTTCTGTCACCTGTCCGGGCAGTGGACGCTGGCGTAGGGCAATATGATGAGGACCTCCGGTGGTACGCACTCTGTTTGCGGTACACCGGGCTACAAATCTGATACACTTGTAGCAAAAGTAGCGTTTTAGGGTCAAGTTAACCTCAAACTTCGCCTCCCCCCGCCCCAATTTCGACCCCCTTATCGAAACCGTGTATGGTCAGAAGAAATAAATAAGTGTGGCACTTTCTTATAGAAACCGTGTATGGTCAGAAGTAATAAATAAGTGTGGCACTTTCTTATCGAAGCCGTGTATGGTCAGAAGTAATAAATAAGTGTGGCACTTTCTTATCGAAGTCGTTTAGATGTGGCACAAAATAATATTATCGCCTTCTTGGCGAACCTGTATAGTTTGTATAGTTGGTCCAGAGATTTAGTCTCATTCGATAGAACTCTTTGACGCGCACGCAGTGCCGTTAATTTCCGCCCCCTCCGACCAACCCCCTTAAATAGAAAGTGACCGAAAAAAACAAGTGGGTCTCATTCGATAGAGCTCTTTGACGCGCACGCAGTGCCGTTAATTTCCGCCCCCTCCGACCAACCCCCTTAAATAGAAAGTGACCGAAAAAAACAAGTGGGTCTCATTCGATAGAGCTCTTTGACGCGCACGCAGTGCCGTTAATTTCCGCCCCCTCCGACCAACCCCCTTAAAGGGAAAGTGACCGGAAAAAAACAAGTGGGTCTCATTCGATAGAGCTCTTTGACGCGCACGCAGTGCCGTTAATTTCCGCCCCCTCCGACCAACCCCCTTAAATAGAAAGTGACCGAAAAAAACAAGTGGGTCTCATTCGATAGAGCTCTTTGACGCGCACGCAGTGCCGTTAATTTCCGCCCCCTCCGACCAACCCCCTTAAAGGGAAAGTGACCGAAAAAAAACAAGTGGGTCTCATTCGATAGAGCTCTTTGACGCGCACGCAGTGCCGTTAATTTCCGCCCCCTCCGACCAACCCCCTTAAAGGGAGGGTTATCGAAAAAAACAATTTGGTCTCATAGAACAATAAAAGTAAAAGATTGGAATCGTCTACGCTCGCGTCTACTTGAAAGAGTGAGACCAAAAAATCCAAAGCAGTCGAACTTAGGGCGTGTTGCAAAAGTTTTTTGATGTATTAAAAGTAGAGTTAAGATGCTTTTATAGTATTTTCTATGTATTTGCATATCTGAACTTGCGGTTCAATTTTGGGTACATGGACCACTTACACGCTAATGATATTAAAATGAAGTTTAAAAATATTTCCATTTGAATGAGTCCCTCTTTTTATATCCGCAAAGTACTGAACGATTCTATCTTATGGATTAAAATAGTTCTAACAATCATATCTATTAGTACAATTACAACATTTGAGAAAGACACTTTTCCCATTGTGAAAGTGGAATCCAAAATAAGAATCACTTCAATTTAAAGTTCGAAACCTATTACGCCAAACTACGACGCTGGTCAATATATTCAAGCCTATCATACTTTATTCACGGGTAGCGGAATTCATTATAGAAACACCGGGGTCGATATTTCCCGGGGCGATTATGCCCAGGGGTACGCTTTTTATGTCTTCGACATTTCAAACGACCATAGCGCGGGTGAGAGTCATTATTGGAACCCATCCAGACAGGGGCAGATGCGTTTGGAGCTTTCGTTCGCTAAAGAAGTCCCGCAAACGTTAAGCTGCGTAGTTTTCGCCGAATTTCAAGCCAGCTTTAGACAAAGATCGTAACGTTTCTATTGAAAACGTGTAATTATGCGCGGATCCGAGATTTTAGACATTTTGAGACATACGCGCAATTTTATGGGCGTATTCGCCTCGGATTGTCTACCCGATAAGATTAATAGTTTTCCAGCGTCACTAGTTGTAAATCTCGACCCCCACGATGAACCGGGCAGTCATTGGGTCGCGATTTACCTTGATAAATTAAAACGGGCTTGGTATTTTGACTCGTTGGCGCTACGGCCCATTTTGCCAGCCATTAAACTTTTTTTTAAAACAAAATTCGAGAAAAATCACGCCCACCAAGCGGCGACTTCAATCGACAACGAGCGTCATTTGCGGACATTATTGCGTGATTTATATACGTCACCGATCAAAACGTAGAAGTCACCAAAGCTTCTTTAAGGGTTTTTCACGAAGAGACGTCAAAAATGATATAATGGCCTCGAGAAAATTTAACAACCTGTTACGTCATCATAAACGGAGTATAAATTCCCGTCGCGCGACTATACCCCGTTTTATTCCTAACTAAACCCTCAGTATCGTGTCGGTGTTATGGCGAGAATGGCCGTTGTCGAATTTGACTTTCTACTAGGAAAATCCGCCTCGCGCTCCGGCGGAGAGCCCCCCGACATTGTCGTGAAGGAACTAGCTATATCAACAGTATCGACCCCTCCCGCCGTTCAAGCTTGGACTTTCGAACAACCCTATCCAGAACAACAACTTCCGAACGCCATTAAAAGACAAAACGGATGGGTGTCTAGGAACCTTCACGGTATTTGCTGGACCGCGGGGGTATCTCCCCTATTATAAACTACCCGCCTGCCTTATATCAGCTGTATCGAGTGCGGATATGATTTTTACAAAAGGAGACGTAAAGTGTAAATTTTTAGCCGATTATACTGAGACCGCCATATACGATTTGGAAACTTTTGACTGCCCCCCCCCCCCCCCGAGCTGCGACTTTTGATACGCCCCCCACCAGTGAAATGTCTATTCCGACATCAAACTCTAAACACCCGACAACCGTGTTCTTTGGAACGAAGTCTACTTTTCGCCGACTGGATTACCCAGAACCGCGCTGAAATAGACAGTCAAATACGATGTCCATTTTAATTTTTTTTTGTATCACACTATAATATTTTTTTTGACTCGTAAAAGAAAAATAATTTTTGTAATATATCATCTTATAAAATTTTTTTGTAAAAATAAATATTTTTTATTATCTTATAAATCAGACTCGTTATTTCTCATTGCTCGCGTCATTTTTTTAGATTACGTAATTAATAGTTCATTGTGTCCATTCATTCGCCCACGTTGGAAAAATATTATAAACGTATTTTAGAATTTAAAAAATATTAAGTGTCAATTTTCCAATGTAAAAATTACTTTATACGGTCACCTTTAAAAATAACAATGTATTCAATATAAAAACGTTTATTCACATTTTCTTTACAACGGTTTTAATATTATGAATTTGATTAGTTTTACAATATTCTTGAAAATAAATCAGAGCAGCCATTTCCTTTTCAGTCGGCATTTTTAATTCGGCTGGCAGGTTAGATGTAGTTGACTCGGTTGATACCATTGTGGCACCGCGCTTTTTATATGCCCCAATAAGTTCGTTAAAGCAACTGTCGGCTCTATCGTTGCCACCTGTATTATAGAAAGGCCCCTGATATTAGAGATGGCAATGAATCTATCCGATTCTTTGGAAAAAAGCTACATTAGTGGAGACCGTGGTGCCATCTATTAATGTCCAAGGAAGTTAAATACAAAATAGTAAAATTATAAAGTCGAAAGAGAGCCATTGTAGAGTATTATATTTAAACAACGTATACACTATTTAGAAGACTTTCACCTAAATTATATATCCCATGTAAAAATATTGTTTAGAATTGCTGTAATGTATGTTATTGACCAATTTACAAATGATCCAATCAACGCGAGTGGTAGCTATAACTATCGCATTTTCGGTCAAAATGTGGCTTAAGCATCTTGTTTTGATGTCGACGATAGCGACATCTGTTGAAAAAAGAGTTACTTGACATCGAGCCGACACTTGCTTTAAGATACTCGATAATTTTATCATCTGACATTTCCTCGTCCTCAGTGTAATGGAGAGATTCACTCGCATCACAATCACACGACAGATCCGAATCTTCTTTCATTGTATTACACGATAAATGAGTCATTAAATGTTGTTTGAAACCTCTCACGGACCGGTATATTTCCGAGCATAATGAAAACCGCAACGCATCTACGTAATCTTTACGATTCATGGTGTAGATTACGTCATCGTTAGTGAGTCATTTTTAAATTACGTCATTTTTATAGATTACGTCATTTTCGGGTTTAGACCCAGAAATATTATTCCGTTGCTCAAAGAGAATCGGGGTGGCTAGTCACCAGTAGCGGCGCTAAGGGTGGGCTGAAGTGGGCTTTAGCCCCGTGCATTTCAGAGAGGGGCCACTTATTTATATTAAAAGGGCCACATATTTATAATTAAGAGGCCACATATTTGCATTTATGAATTTTCTTTATCTCTAGAAATTGGATTTATTGCCAAGAAACGTTTTTCTGGACAAAAAGCGTTTTTTTCATCCGCTTAATGTACTGTAACTTTGAATGTATAAATAAAACCTTATAATTTGTATATACTCCGCTTCTCTTTTTCCAAAACACTTTTACCGATGACCGCCCCGCTATTTTACGGTACCCTTTTACAACCCTTAGGGGCCCTAAGACAGCGAAAGTGTTTGTCGGCGGAAACCCTTTGAACTATTTATTACCAACTCGAAAGACATTCACTATGACGGATAGGTTTTGACGGACCTATTTAACGGTTTATAGCTGTTTGCATAACATCGTGTCAGTCCACACCACCTGCCGAATAGCGACAGGTAAATCATCTAACCTATTGACCTAAAATGGGGGGTTACCACCTAGGTTTTATGAGGGGTTATAACATCGTAAATCATCTAACCTATTGACCTCGTAAATCAGCTAACCTTTTGACCCCGCCGAAAATGTACGCAAAATGGGGGGAATGGGGGGGAATGCTTTCCCCCAACAGGGGCCTTTTTCACCCCCGTTTCTCCTGCCCGCGGGGACCCCTATAGGTATACAAACCCACTTATCTCTCATACTAAATATCTGCTCTAAGAAAATACTAATTTAATCACCGAGATGATATAAAATCACATGGCCTGAACAGCCTTTGTATTGGTTTGCCCACCCGGGTATCCTGAGGGTGGGCGGTGGCCACTCTTTAACATAGGATGGTAAATTATATATCAAACGATAGGAAATCACATGGCCTCAACAGCTTTTAAATTGGTTTGCCCACCCGGGTACCTTGAGGGTGGGTGGTACCCACTCTTTAACTTAGGATGGCAATTTATTAATCAAACGATAAGAAATCACGTAGCCTCAACAGTTGTTGTATTAGTTTACCTACCTGCGTCTATTAAGGGTGTATGGGATTGCCCACTCGAATACACTGATATGGAACTAATATTACGGCCTGGGCCGACTTGTTTACTTTGCGACAAACTCTCATTAACTACTATACCGTCCTGACACACTTTTGGGTCTTATGCTACTTTTGCTTGTAGGGAAAATGATGGAGAGATTTTAGATGATTCAATACACGCGTAAATAGAGTGATAAGAGTCTATATTTCAGGTTTAGTCATTTATTTTTGTAAAGCCTGTAGGAGCTTAGAAAGAAGGCAGTAACAATTTTCCACATATCAATTATTCAAAAGCACCGAAGATCGAAATTTCACACGTTTAAAGGCCAAGCGCTCACTGCTCCTCGGAACGTCTCCGTCCTAGCTTCCACAAGCCTTCGCTTCGTAACGGAGACAATGCCTTGTGGAAGGCAGGACGGATACGAAACAGAGAGCCAGTGGGCACCTAGTCTAAGGCCACCACAGATCGTCCTGAAATGTATCTGATGTATTCATAGATATAAGAAATACATATAATATTCTAGATATAAGTTTTTTCGAGGGCTTAACGGGGACAGCTAGCAGACCGGGTTTTTTCAACATTAGCGACATCGTCGGTGAAATCAAAAATTATGTAATTGTCACCGTACGTCACGTGACTCTTCAGCTGGGGCTTTAGCGGCCTAGATTTGAGAAATACTTCGATTAGGGCTTTAAAAGTTTAAAATTAATTTGAAATTGAAATTACAAGTCGAAAATAAGTTCTCATGGGAAACTAATATCAAAGGCAAGTAAATTATCAATATACAGGGTCTTTTTTTTTGCTCGGAAAAGTGTTTTTTTTCAAAAACTATTTATAGTACCGATTTCAAATTTGGAAGGTCAATTCTCTATACCGGGGGACATCAGTTTGAGAAATTTGAGCGTTTTCGGTAATGTTTTTCACCAATTTTGAAAAATTATTTTTCGACCACTAGGTGCGAGATAAAAAATTTCTATTATAAAGTTGTAGGCCGTCATCGAAAACCCTTAAAAATTGTTCACTCGACGAAAAACAACTTATTTATCAGTGAAAATTCGAGCTTGAAAAATTTACAAGTTGGTGAAGCCAAATTACGATTGTTTGAAACGATAATTGAAAAGGGAACAAGTCTAATACAAACGTAGTAGAGTTTTCACACTTGAAAAAATGTACACGTTTGGTTTTTAAATGCAGATATTTTATTCACATAAATTTTTACAAAACATTTTCAATAATATCACCATTGGCTGCAACACAGGTTTGTGCGCGGACAATTAAGTTCTCAAACGCTTTCTCTACCATTTCTGGTGTGACGTCTCGGCAAGCACTGATTATTCGTCTAATGAGTTCCTCCCTAGTTTCAATGGGCGTGGCGTATACCTTTGCTTTAACGAATCCCCAGAGAAAATAATCCAGCGGTGTTAGGTCAGGTGACCTTGCTGGCCAATGCACTGGACCATTTCTCCCTATCCACCTTTCAGGAAACTCGTTGTTGAGGTGCTCAGTTACTTGCCGGGGAAAATGCGGAGGGGCGCCATCTTGCTGAAACCACAACTGACGTCTTTCAGCCAATGGAAGGTCGTCGATTGCGTCACTCAGTTCGTTCTGTAGAAAATGTAAATACCTTTGGCCGTTGAGGTTCGTCGGCAGGAAAAAGGGACCAATCAAACGGTTTCCAACAAGTCCAACCCAAACATTGACCCGTTAAAATTGAACCTGGTGATGATATTCAAAACCCCAATGTGGGTTGATGTCAGACCAAAGATGGCTGTTTTGATGATTAAAGGGCCCATCTCTAGAAAATGACGCTTCGTCGGAGAACAAAACATGGCGCAAAAATTGTCTATCTTCTTGGACAGCATTTAGTAACCAGTTGCTAAATTCATAACGTCTTTGATGGTCTCCGTCAATTAGTCCTTGGTGGAGCGTAGCTCTGTATGGGTGATAGCGATTCTTACGAAGAATTTTCCACACACGATTTGCAGAACAACCCAAATCAGCAGCGGCGTTAGCGCAACTGTGACGAGGATATGCCACAAAGTACGCGAGTACATTGTTCTCGAAGTCTAAATCCGGTTGACCCAATCCGCGAAACCTAGGTTGCAAGTTACCAAATTGATTGAAATCGTGAATTGCTCGTCTTACTGTATTTACAGATGGTGCTCCATTTGGATGTCTTTCTGCGAAGATTTCAGTCACTCTTCTAAGGTTTTGCGCTGCTTCTCCATAGTAAATGGCAACTATCTCGGTACGCTCAGCTACTGAATAACGAGGCATTGTTCGAAATATTATCAAACACTGATAATAATCTCCCAAAGTTTTCCTTTAAATACCCAATGCATGTTTAGGATTGACCTATAGCCTCGTGTTTTTTAAATCCGGTCGAAAAATAATTTTTCAAAATTGGTGAAAAACATTACCGAAAACGCTCAAATTTCTCAAACTGATGTCCCCCGGTATAGAGAATTGACCTTCCAAATTTGAAATCGGTACTATAAATAGTGTTTGAAAAAAAACACTTTTCCGAGCAAAAAAAAAAGACCCTGTATATTACCATATGTAACATAATTACTCATAAGTATGCCTCTGTATAATATTTCCATTGAAAAAAATTCAATGAGACCTTGTTTCACGCGGAACATACATTGAGTGGACCCAAAAATGCAAAAATGCTTATAATCCTTGCGCTATTGAAAAGGTTACCATGGAAATGAAATCATGTGATCGTGAGGCACGAGCTAAACTTGACATGAGCAAAGCCAGAAACGCACGAGGAATTCTCACTAACTTCCGTTTCCCATCAGTAAAGTTGATGACGCATATTTCGTCACGGAGTTGTAAGTGACGTAATTTACGTCATATCGAAAATGCTTTTATGGCATACTTATGAGTGATTATGTTACATATGATATTACGTATATGCAATAGCTTTTTGTTAATTTCAATAATTGGCCAAGGTCTAGGTGATTTATATTGAAATTTGACGAAGGCCGCTATGGACATTGTACAAAATTTACATGGAATATACCGAAATGGAATTCTGTTTGACATCAGAGTTTGTCAAATATTTGCTTAAATTTTGTATAAATTTGATTGTATGTTAGTTTTTAATTCTAATAAGTGTTTAAAAATTGTCGGATTCGGGTTAGGGATTTTTTTCTCATGTTTTTATTGTAAATACGACTTTTGGAATTGTTAAGGATTGGGTTTTTTTGTTCCCGTCCATCTTTTCTCTCTCTTTTGTATAGTATGTATCATGTATATTGTATCTTTTATCTTGTAGCGTCGTCATGTCGCGCGGGGCTTGGTCAGACGGGCGAAAACTTTTCCATTGCTCTGGGGTTTATCCCTTGTCGTCACTGTCCAAGCCCAAGTTGGGAAATGTTTCGGGGTATAAAGGGGGGTGATTTTCTTTTTGAAGAGTAGTCTAAAATAGAAAGCGAGAAGAGCTCCTTCGTGCGAGAAGGACTCCCTGGCGGAGGGAGAATAAGAAATAAAGTTTTTTTGTTTAGTTAAAATTGGTCAAGTTATTTTTAGTAGTATAAGCGTGTGCGTGCGAAGAGTCTATATGTTTCAGTCCGTGTAACTCTTCGGGTTGAAAATTAAATTTTCAATCCAAGTAATTAGTTAGCTCTCCCAGAAAAGGTCAACAGAGTTAAAACAAATTATTTACCAAAGAGCCTTTACAAACCAAAGGGGTGACTGACAAAGGAACGTCTAATGTGGAAGAAATTTCCTCAACCGCTTGGCCACCAGTGGCGGATACATGTGACTTGACGATTTGTTATTACACCCATAGCGTAAGATGTCTTTTAGCCCCCCCCCCCCCTTGAGTTGTTTCTGTATCCTCCACTGTTGGCCACTCGAACTAACTGTAGATATTTGTGCATCGCGAAATCCGTCATCAGTACCGCGAAAAGCTGTTTTTTGTTGGTTGTTTGATAACCATGCACGTCCTCGATAACATTTAGATTATCATTTACTAAATTATCATTAGTACCATAACATTTCTGCAATAAAGGTCGAAATATAATGGTGAAATTGCTTTTCTTTGGATCACGATTGGGAAACCGTTAAAAACAATAGCAGAGAATATTACTCTTCAAAATAATAACACCATTTGTTAGACAAACGTGAAAAGATTCCATCAAGAATGTATTTATTTATCCTCAGGGAGAATGAATATGTCGAGATTATTTTTAGCGTTTCTCCAATTCCACCCGTTGGGCCCCCGGTATGCTCCTCCGCTTTAATAAAATCAAATAATACTGCAATCTCATTGGTTCTTAAAAATTACGTTTTTTGACGCGTTAACGCTGCTGCGAGGACGCAAAAAATAAGACCGCCCAGACTTGTAAATAGTGTATATTTTTAAGAGAGTCCACTGGACCCGGACCCCTCCGCCCAGGGCCGGATTAACCAATAGGCCGAATAGGCCTGGGCCTAGGGCACTAAGCCTACAAGGGGCACCAAGAGGGTTCGAAAAAAATAAAAGTGCAAAACTTTAATCATTTGCTTTTCACAAAATATTTTCCGGAGTAATTTTAGTAAATGCGTGCACCCCTATGAACCAAAAACGTTTGATTGTCACATTCTCTGACGGACTGCCGTTTAGCCCCTGACGACACACTAAATCTGGCAGCAAAATGAATTTAATTCCTTCCATTTCTCAATTTTAAATTGAGGAAGTGCCTAGCTCGCTTCGCACCAAAAACGTTTGATTGTCACATTCTCTGACGGACTGCCGTCTAGCCCCTGACGACATACTAAATCTGGCAACAAAATGAATTTAATTCCTTCCATTTCTCAATTTTAAATTGAGGAAGCGCCTAGCTCACTTCGCTCGCTATTGAAAGGGGGCACCAAAATTAACTTGGGCCTAGGGCCCCATAAAGTCTTAATCCGGCCCTGCCTCCGCCGATCTATTTTTTCGACGAGTCCAGGACTCTTCCCTCTTTCTTCGCCCCCCCCCTTGTTTAAATTTATAAGTTCTTTAATATCTCTTTATTCCTCCATATTATATTCGAAAATAAATGGCACCTAACCAGGCAAAGCCTATAAATTTTTTATTGTAATTATAAAAGAGACAGTCAGTAATTGAACTACAGCATCAAAGTTTACATATTGTCATATACATGTATAATCGTGATCTGGTAAATTAAAATGCTAGTAAATATTATCACAATTAATTTAACCATTAAAGTCTTCATTCCGAACCCATAGAGCTTAAATTTTTGTTTTCTACCTTTATTCATTTTAATAAAGCAAAATTTTGGTCTTCAATGGCACTTCAATTACTGTGCCTAATGGAATACAGAGCAAGACTATTAATTATGGACTAATAATTTCCATAGTTCGTTAATCTTAGACTAACGAAGTATGGAAATTATTCCCCACACGGGCCACACCTGTTTAAGTTGAAAGAGGTTTTTCCCTGGTAGGCCCAAGTTTTCCAAATTTTTCATTGGTCATTGTAAATTTCTATAGGCCTCACAGATAAGTAGATAGGGGAGCTCTAGCTCCGTGGAGTCCGTGGGGAGTCCGACTAATATTCGGAGAGCTGAAATATTGGCGGTCAGTATACACTATACAAATGCCTCAAAGAGAAAAAAAATTCAACTTTTTATTTAATTCTCGAAATTTTCCCTCTTTTTACACAGCTAACGATATAATTTGAGGGAACCCGTGGACTCTTTACCCCCTTCTAAAGACATTTTTTTAGGAGTCCCGTGATTTTTTTCAGGGGTTTTTGACGCGTGGACTGCCGCTATTTACAAGTCTGAGACCGCCTCCTTTTTTCCTCCCACCCCCTTGGCGTGACGGGGTTAGGGCCTCAACGTGTCCGTCGATAGTCTCGACATATTCATTCTCCCTGAGTAGAAATAAATACATTCTTGATTCCATCAAAGATTAAATTATCTTTGATTCCATGATAAAAATTTAAAGCAATTTCTTCCGGTGTTTGAACTTGCGGTTTCTTTACGTAAAATACAACATTTTTTACTTAAATGCCATATTAATTGTTTAATGTTTAGTAAAAACCTCAGTAGGAATAGCGGTTTGCCCTTTACAACTTCCTTTTCACTTTCTTTAAAGTGATAGCTACAAGTGAAAACATTCTTAGATGGATACCAATTTTCGTGGTTTATAGATTGTATCCATTTCTCAAGTGGTTCAGGTTTTGATAGAGGAAACCTATGATTATGTTAATAATAAGTTTATATCTAATTACAAATAATTTGTTCTACCATAAGTCTATAATATTGTAAAAATATTATACCCTTATGGTCCTTCTTATGAAATGAAGCGTTTTTGCAATTTAATGATGTGTTCTTGCAATAACTTACTATACACAATGTTTAACCATTTTATCTCTTTAATGCGAAACGCAAAAAATGTCGCTACTTGGTTTTCAACGTATTAGGCCTAGTTCAAATTTGCCGAGTTCCTGGCAACACACAGATGGCGAAATAGCCGAAAAACTTGTTACCGTGCCCTTATCTACAGATAGATGACGCCACTTGAAAATAATGGGTCGACTGCTAGTGCTTGCTGGTGCGCCTTTCCGATTGGCTCCCCCCATCTCCGGGTATCTAGAGAATATATATTTTCTATATCTATGGATGTATTCGATTAATTTGGGGCACAAAAATCGCTTAAGGCAAGCGTCGTCTCGACGTGAAGTAGCTCTTTTTTCAAAAGATGTCGCTAGCGTCGAAATCAAAACAAGATGCTTACGCTACATTTTGACCCAAAAGGCGGGACATAAAAGTACCCCTCGCATTGATTGGCTCGTTTGTAAATATGTCAATAACCTAAATTATAGTAATTTTTAACAATATATTTAACATGGGATAAATAATTTAGGTTAAAGTCCACATCCATAGCTCGACTACCTAATTTCAATACTGGAGGCATAGGTAGTACGGCCATGGCGGCCGCCACATGGGAGATTATAAAGGGGGGGGGGGGGCGATATGGTCGTAAATGATAGTATAGTAAATCACCTTTAGCTTCTGTTAAACCTGAACATAACCGTTAGGAGATGCTGCTTTATAATACCTAGCGTTCAGTATTGGCTAAATGCTCGTAGAACTAAAAGCTAAGACCTTTACTTAGGGGTCCTATAATGGGATTCCGATTTCACGTATGGGATTGTGTGGAAGATAGAATAGTTGAATTTTAAATTTTAATGGGTCACTATCAACATAAATATTTTTCCTCCCTAGGCCTATGACACTGATATAATAGTTGAATTAGGGTTTATAGAAAAGAGTAGTAGCACTTCGTTGTGGGCGCCATGTGACGTAGCACTGTCATCACTCTATAGAATGGTTCACCAGCTAAATCATCGAACAATAGCTAGAGTTTAGAGTAGCTACTAGAAGGCGATGGCATCGGTAACTATCAAAATATTTTTTTTTTTAAACGCGGGAACGATCTTGCTTGCCTTTCCACGAAAAATGGTCACAGATTGTGAACCCTACCCCCCTCAGATTTATTTTGAAAAAGTTCTTAGGGTTCTGTTTTGCTAAAAAGCCGATTAAAAAATTTTGAGCACACGATGACTGTGATCTTACTGAATTAATGATTTATTAACGCCAAAAATAAAATAAAAATACATTTTAGAACAGGGAGTCGCCGTTACATTAAATTAAATTAAGTTAGAAGAAACAGTGGCGGCGTAAGGGGGGGGGGGCGAGGGGGGCGGTGCGCCCCGGGTACCATCGGACAAACTCGAGGGGGGGGGACTGCAAATTAGAACGATTAAACTTGAAGACGGACCCGTGAAAACTTCTGCACGGTCATGGGGGGTGTCACAAAACACTGCCACCTTCTTAAGCCGCACTGAGAAGAAACCACTTATGTACTGTGCGAAGGATGATAAAATACGCGAAAAAGTAGATTAGTCCATAAATAAAAGGGATAATATAGCTAAATCCTCAACAAATTTTAAGAAAAAAAAACTTACTAATAACTCGTACCATATGTAACATAATCACTCATAAGTATGCCATAAAAGCATTTTCGCTAATAAAACCTTGTTCACGGGATAGGACGTAAATTACGTCACTTACAACTCCGTGACGAAATACGCGTCATCAACTTACTGATTGGAAACGGAAATTAGTGAGAATTCCTCGCGCGTTTCTGGCTTTGCTCATGTCAAGTTTAGCTCGTGCCTCGCGATCACATGATTTCATTTCCATAATAACCTTTTCAATAGCGCAAGGATTATAAGAGTTTTTGCATTTTTGGGTCCGCTTAATGTATGTTCCGTGTGAAACAAAGTTTCATTGAATTTTTTCAATGGCAATGTTATACAGAGGCATACTTATGAGTAATTATGTTACATATGCTCGTACCAATAGGTCTTCGAGCAAACGAAAAGACGCGAATCTCGGATCAAATAGATCTTCGAGTAATAAACTACATAAAAACTAAATAAAATAGCCAGAAATTCCAACGGTAGCCCGGTTTCGTTCTATTTGGAACTCATCAGTACCGTGCGGGAAATCTGGCTGGCGACTAATCTACCTTTTCGCGTATTTTATCATTAAATTAAATGATAAAAGTTATACGATAAGATAAGATGTTATAAGAACACTAAAGCTGGATATTTACAATATTTACAAAGAAAAGGGAAAATTTTAAAATCGGAGACTGGCCAACTCCATTAAAACTAGTTTACAATTAGAAATTTTCGGCCAATCGTTGTCTCTAGAAGAATTTAAATCGAGCCGGGATAAAAAGTCCTCCTAGCGTGAGCTATGTGAGTCTTCAGGGCATCGACAAGCGGATAAGTTCGGACAGTCCATGACAACGTGGAAGATATCTTCCACAGAATACCCGCACAAAGGACATTCCGGATCCGACTCGAAGACATCAGTCATTCGAGACGCAGTTTGGAGAGCTCCGGTTCTGGCTTGAAAAAAGAGGTGGCTCGTCCTATCATTATTATAGGACTCAATGTTTGGCGCACCCTTTTGTTTATACCACAATAGGCTATAATGGGAAGCGACTTCCTAGGTCCAAAACTCAGTAGACCGTTGCAGTACCGCGCTGTCGACTACGTTATTCCAAGGAGGATAGGAAGGGAGGCGAAGTAGGAAGGATGAACGCGCCAGCATCCTTGTAAGAAGTTTAACGCGCGCTCGGCGGGAAAATTTCGGAAAAATGGCGGCAAGATTGCGGCCGCTACGCTACGTGTTGCCGCCATTTTCCCGCCGAGCGCGCGCTAAACTTCTTACAAGGATGCTGGTGCGTTCATCCTTCCTACTTCGCCTCCCTTCCTATCCTCCTTGGTTATTCCATTCTCTATGGTTTGAGACCTGCGCTCGGGAGACCGCTGATCCATATTTAAGGTTCAGATTGGTCGCTCGAGTAGACCATTTAGATCTTAGTCTGGTTTTACGAATATAGAAATAAATTTTGTGAACCAGACGAGAATTGTTCATGAACCTCAGTCTCCCAAAATAACGTAACTTGCTCTTCGCCTCTCTTTCTTGGAATGAGGACCACGCCATCTCCCCTTTTATCGTTGACTTCGATGTTAAAAATGTCCGCCGACCGCCATCTTCCTAGTCGCAAATTGAGCTTGGTCTAAAATCCTCAATGTTTCACTCTTATAAAAAGAACCTCATTACAATATGTTAGTGCTGGAACCGCCACCGACTTTAAAAGGGTAAGGGTCATTTTGAAGGTATCATACGAGTGAGCTCCTTTATGCTTCACTGCACCCATTAAAATGGTGGATTTGCGGCGGAGTTTCTGTTCGTGAATACCGCGATATTCCTCGGTCGAGAAGGTATTCCCTAGATATTCCACAATGTTGGGTGAAATGTGGGAATATAAGGTTCTTTTCAAGCGCGTTCGCTGGGAAGATGCTGCACTTATTCGCTCCCAATTCAAGATCAAACTATCGCGTAAGTACCGCAAATCGTAAGGAGATCTTAGAGTTCGGTGGTACTTTCCGCAGCGTTGAAGATGTCGTCCGCGAAGAAGATTCCGGGAATTTTAAAATCGATTTCTTCATATGTTGGGTGTTTCAGGTGAAAACCTTTGTCAGATAATCGAAGACGGTCTTCCAGTGGTTGTAGGTAAAGTGCAAAGAGTAACGGAGACAGAGGGCAACCTTGCTTTAAACCAACCGAACTCGGGATGAAATCAGTTTTGGGAGGACCCAAACCAGTAAAGGTAATGGACGGTTTCGTAGAGCCGCTTGATATGATGGGCGAAGTCACTAGGGATCCCTTGACGGATCATTTTCCCCAGAGTTTTTCACGACAAACTGAGTCATAAGTCTTACGAATATCGAGGAACGCCAAATACAGAGGTCTTTTCTACAAAACGAGCTATATCCATCATCTGAGTCAAGATGAAAATGTTGTTCGAGGCTCGCCGATCACGACGAAAGCCGTTCTGGAGATCTCCGAAAATGGAGTTATCGGACACAAATGTTTCAAGCCTGTTTTTTAAAATAGACATGTAAAGTTTACTGAGGCATTGGGAGAGTGCGATAGGGCGGTAGGATGAGAATTCCTCCGGGTCTTTATCATCCCCCCTTGAACACCAACTTGATCTCCGTCAAAGTCCAAGAGTGAGCGGTATGTCGTTATTGGAGAAGGCGCGGTTGAACAGTATACATAGAGCCTCTTGAGCGGTTTTCCCCAGGCCTTTTAAGATTTCATTGGTAATGTTATCCTCTCCAGCCGCTTTTCCTCGTGGAGGGGCTTTTATCGCTTGTTCTAACTCAGCCAGTGAAATCTTGTCGGTGAGTTCGTTAGGCGGACCGTTGTAAGTAATATCCTCGATTTGTCGATTCCGAAAAGTAAGATCGTCTTTGAATACTAGTTCAGTGACCAATTGTTTGATTTCTACTGGTGAGGAGACTGTGTTTCCATCTGGATCTCTAAGTTTTGTCCGTGGTTGCGAAAAGGATACATCTCGAAACATGGACCAGAAGAGTTTGCTAAAATTTCGTCCAGCATTGTTTATTTTCTCTTCGGTTGCCCTGTTAACTTCCTTTATTTTCTTAGCTACCAACCCGGAAAACCTCCCGTTTCTTCGTGAGGTAATCAAACCAAAGTCGGAGAGTTTCACCTCGATCGAGTGAAGGATCTCTCGCAGCTTGTCTGTATCGTTTGTTCGCCTGCTTTCGTTGGCTCCAGGAGAAACTGACCTCTTTATCAAACCACCCCTTCAGCGTAACTCCTTTCTTTTTTGATATAGGGGGAATTAAGTGGGCATCAGCGGAAAAAACTATACTATTCTGGAAAACGTCATAAGAAAGGTCGTTTTAGGAAATAAGTTGGTTGTCAACTTCTTTCTCAGGGTTGTTCGTCATCCACCGTGAAGTTCTTTCGTTTACAGGTGGGTTAATTCGGGGAATGTGGATCGCGGAAGTCAGGGTGATGCAGTTATGATCGCTACCTATGTTAAGTAGACCATCTTTATCAATTACCATGCTCGATAAATGATTCTCAAAAGCTTGGTTAAATAGAACGTAATCGATAGGTGAAGATAGGCCCTCGCCGACCAAGTCACTCGTCCCTCGCACTTCTCCGACAGATTTCCAATAGAAAGCTCATTCTCCAATGCAAATGTTCTCAATTTACGCCCAGTATAGTTTTCGCGGCCACTGAACTCTCTCAGAAATCACCATAGATACAGGATGGGATCGAACCGGTGGGGTTAAGCGCGTGTAAGTCTGATTCACGACATTTAAAGATAGCATCATTCCATGCAGGATTTTAATTTTCCGTGGCCATATTTACTACCACTACTTTAAACTATTTCTTTCCAAGAGTCACTTGAACCCAGAAGTGTTTGTGGCACTTTAGTGGGGGAGTACATTGACCATCGGTCTTGCGGCAAAGCTTACCCTTCTTTTACATAGGGCTAATTGCGTTTAGCTGGCGATCCATTCTACAGACTAGTAGCACTCCGTAGCTTTGGAAATGTCCGCCATTGTAGGCGCGAATTTTTTATGAGTAATGGCAGTGTTACGTCACACGACGTCACCCATGCGTTTTCCTATTCATAAAAAATTCACGCCCACAATGGCGGCCACGGCCGCATCTACAGTGTGCTACTGGTCTATTGGAAAAAGTATGGGTGACGTAGCACTGCTATTACTCTATTCTATAAACCCTGGTTGAATTAGAAATTTTAATGGGCCACTATTAACATTAATATTTTTCCTCTCTAGGCCTATTGCAGTTAAACTAAACTTTAAATAATATTATGATCAAATTTGTAATACCAGAACTATATATTTGTTATGAGAGAGGTATTTCTCTATGTTGCTGCTGTTATTTCATTGGAGTATGTACCTTCGTAGGCTCCGCCCCCTATGTAAAAATAAGGCACTTTCAAAAATGTAAAAATATCTCGACTTCTTATTTAAAAATTTTATTTAAAAAATTCCTAAAATGTGATTTTACATAATACAAAGCCTATGAAAGACCAAGAAAATCACTGTCTAATGTTGTTCTTACAAAACTGTACAAATTCAAGTAAAACAACAACACTTTAAAACACTTACCATAAAAGACAACGCAGGCATAGATTAATTATAACGCAATAATCAAACATTTAAAACCAGTTTCACTTTCTTTAAACAACGATCCAATAAATATTTAACATTTTAAATCATCATATTAGAGGTAGAATTAGTTCGAACTTAGTACAGTATTTACAACTTGTTGATCAAATAAGAGATTCAAACTTCGATCATGGTTTGCATATAATGTAAGATCATATGGTGTAATAAATATTATATATACTACCTTTTCTTTAAATTACACCACACTGGAATTGTAAATACAGTTTCTATATTACCGTAACTAAATTTGTCTAACAACATGGAATATAAAGGGTTTTTTTTTAATTCTTCAGTTTTAGGGTCAAAAACCAAAATTTACATGAAAATTGAGATAGTCAAGTACTTTACCTACACTTTGGTTGGAGAAAACCAAAATGTGTGCCAATCTGGATAAGAGAAAATGGATTTCTCACAAATTTAACCATGTGAGGTGTAGTAATTAAACATTTTAGAGCCATGGAGTTATCAGTTGATAGAGGTTTTATGCGTATTTGTAGGGTGCTTAAAAAATGTATTTAATAATAATAATAAGTAGCTAAGCTAATACCCAAAGCAAGAAACCATTACGTCAAGAAGGTCTAGGTTTGGTAAAATGGCACAATACATTCTGCTATGTCCAGGGCTGGTTTCAGACCTTAAAGGCCGTAAGCACTTACATATTTGGTACCTGATTTAACTGCACCCAATGCTGTAACTGGTTTTGGGCCCTTTATCACGAGGGCCACGCTACGTGGTCCTTATTTATAACACTGCAGTTGATTTATATATATGTGGTGCCTCCTTCTCTTGATTCCCTAAGCACATGCTTATTTTCGTAAATGGTTAATCCAGCCCTTGTTATGTTTGGTGAAAAATTAATTGAACTAGATAATTTGGGATGGATGATATACCAAAACGGGTATATTTCTATAGTAACAAGAGAAAAACCCCCAAAATAATTTTTTTCAACCCACAACTTTTCCACTCCATAAAAAAAATACCGAAAACGTTTTTACATTTTATACATATATATTATACTCTCTTGATATGCTATTTCATTAGAGCTTCAATTATTTTGGGAATACACGAGAAATTTGTTCTTCTAATATTTTACACGCATAAACATCTAGCTTTGGTATACCTATTTTTTATACAAATTTTTTCGTAGATTGGCAGTTTTGGGTAGCATCGCACAATCACACTGACCAAAGGTTTCATTCAATTTTTATGTAAAATTGTGGGTGATTAGGAGTAGAAGCCTAAATACTACAGGGTAGTGATTATATATTTCATTTCGCCACATTCAGATTGAAAATTTGGAGGGAGTACACTTCTTGCATGGTTTGATTGTTGGCACTTGACTGATCGAGATGCGCATTGTCTCCCAGACTATTTTAATACTACAATGGGCTTAAATATATTGCAGCTTTGTAAATATATATTGCACTTATTACAAGGAGATAGGGGTTATAAACATTAAATAATACTTAAAACGTTGGATTTACACTATAAATCAATTGTTTAGCGAAGAGAATTATTTCTACTATTCTCACATTTCCAGTCAAACGAGTAAAGCTAATACGTACCGTAAAGTATAGTCTTTTGTACACACCATTGCACAATTTTCAAATTTCTCACTTAAATTTCACTAAAAAGTAACAATCTTTAGCTCATTTACACTTTAGTTTATGTAACGGTTTAGAACCGAAGTTCCACAGAAGAAATTCACACATTATTGAATTTTTGTGAATCATCAAAACCAGATTCACCGGCAAGTTTGCAGTCATATTCTTGGGAAGACAATTGGTTGTACGTATCTTCCTCCTTGATGGGAGTCAGAATTGTTCTACGTAAAATTCCAGTAACATACCCTATTTGAAAATAAACGCCTTCAATTTTTCCATTTTATTCGTTCATAAGGAGGGGGCTATAAAGGGAAGCAGAAACAAACCCATGCATTTGAAAAAGATGAACCAAAAAAATCCAAAATGACTTCAAATTTTAATAAAATTAAGTATAAAAATATCCAAGAAAACTTAAAAAATAATTCCAAAATGTCAATAAAAAATTAATACTATGAAATAATCTAATATATGCTAATTTCCATCACTTATGCAGTAAAACTTTGAACATGCGTACAAGTGATCAAAGATTAATAATAATTATTATTATTATACCAAAATAAAGAAGTTAGTATAAAAGGCAAATGCATATTTTGAAATGAATTATTAAAAGGTGCGTTTCCAAGTATTACAATAAAACTAGGAAATTGAAGATTGATATTGGGAGGGCTAGTCGACAGATGCCTTTGACTTGTGGTTCATGGGCAAATAGAATATATCACAAGCATTAGGTGCAACAATAGTGAGCAGTAAAATAATAGCCAACCCATTTGGGGTTGATTGCATCTAAAATGCCCTTAATTTAATTGACATTTGTGAAAATTAAAATGTCAATCCCCCAGGCTATTTGTAGTGAATAGAAAATTATAAATTTTTTTCCCTAACTTTAAAATAATATTGGCTTTAGTGAAAATAAAACTATTATATAAGAAGTAATATATCTCTTAGAGAGAAGTAACCATCTCCTTATACTGCTAGTGTGTTGGCTGATATTGATTTTTCCTAATACCGATATTTTAAATTAAATAAATTAGAAAAGCCAAATTCAAGGTAAGTGGCGCCATCATTCTTGCTTTTGAGAATATCGGGTAAAATTGGTAATTTGGATGCAAGCCAATTAATCGGCAAAATCCCGATATCATATAATAATAATAAAAATGCTTTTATTGGGTTTCACCTTCAGGACATGCCTGATTTACAAGGAGGCCCGTAACATAAAGTATAAAATATAAAATAGTTTCTATATTTAATTCAGAGTTTCGCCCCATCAGTAATATCTACACAGGCTCCAAAACATGTTTAAGAAGAGAAAATAGTGCAAGGGGAAATACATAGCAGTGATTTTTTTTAACTATAACAGAGGGAATTTTGTTTTTATATTACGAAGTGTAAATTTTTTAATTTAAATCCCTGGACAGAATAATGCACAGTGAAAATTTTCCACCATGATGCTTCTGTTTTGAGCCTGTGATGGTTTCATTTTATGACTTAGATGGATACTTCTCATAAGAATATATTATATACTTCTGGTTACATTAAATGTTTACAATACCAAAAAATTTGTAAATTTATCAAGTCAGTACGCTTAAATTCAAATCAAAGTAGGGCATATATTTCTCACAAATATTTAGAATAGAAATAACTATAGTGAGTTTACTCTTAAGGTATGTCCAAATCACCAAAAAGGTTTTGGTTTAGGGAAATACAACTGTACACTGTATTGTTCAAAAGCAGGCCAATTATCTAATCAATTAGTTCATTTACGATGCAGATGATTAGATTATTTGCATGCTTTTCCCACCATTTTTCGTAGTGATAACTTGGTATTTAATGGAGAACTTTTAGGCTTTACTTCTAAATTATATCACAATCAGCTGAAACAACTACACTTACACATCCCAAAAAATGTTAAAAAAAAATTATATCCAAGAATAAAACTATTTGAGCATTGTTGAAGAACAAATGAAAATAATATAGTTTCACCATATCAGAAGTTATGAACCAAAGTTTTAAGATAAAATACTGTTTATTATTAAAGCATAAAACGAATGGGAAGCAATGAATTTGAATTATCTATTGTGATATTTCTCTGTGCATGGTATTTGATAGACTCAGTAGAGTACTATTGTCATCAGATAACTTTGGTTCACTTCTTGTAATGATCATATCATGTGTCAATGTATTAAAAAAACACTTAAAAATCAGTGAAATAAATTATATCAAAAAGTTCTAAAGTGGATGAAATTTGCAAGTGTAACATTCAAACGGGGGTCCCTAGAAATTAAAATATTTTCCGGGTGCAAATTTCTTTCTACATCTTTTAGTATATCAGTCAGTTAAAAAAAGGAAAATTACTTGTAAAAATCTGTGGCACAAAAAATAATCTTTTATTCGTGAAAACTTAATTTAAAAAAAGTTGTCTATGTTCGTAAAAATCTTTGGTATGAGTATAAGACTCTACAAGTCTTATTTTAAATATTTAAAAACATAACCTCAACTTTCTGATATTCCTTTGTATAATTTCTTCAAAGAGTATAACGAAATAATTTTCAAATTAAAACCCTCTTTGGTCTGTAAAACCGATATAATTTCTCAATCTTTGGTTAATTGCTAATTAAATCCCCATTAAGTGAATAAGTTAAAACTCATCAACCTCTATTAAGTTCTTAAGTTTTAAAGATTGTTTTCCTCAACTTTGCGATAGCGAACACAAACAGCAGTCAGGTGCAACATTCATCTTTGGTACAAAACCAGGGTATTTAAAAGTCAGTATAGTGTACAAATTCCAATTTATACTTGCGGATAAGAATGGAATTCAAATAGTTCAACTGAGTTTTACCAGGAGTCAGTGGAGAAGTTCCCCTGATGAGAGTGGTGTATGTTGGCAAGACAGGCGAGCTGCCAGCAAAATCAACCTCTGAACCAGTTTGGCGCATCTGTTTGCCAATGCTTTGACCCTGATTGATAGGAACTGCGAATGTTGAGCCAGGAGACTGAAATGTTTTAAATAATTTTCTATAAGTAAGTGTACTAATGTTAAATCATGATATTCAATAAATAGCTGGATACCCTTACTGTTATATTCTAACCTAGCTATTACTACAGTTAACTAACAATTTCTAAAAATATAAAGAAAATTGACAACTACATTCTGAGAAGTAGTGTTAGTACGGTGACCCCGACCCCGAAAAAATAAAGTCAGGGTGTTATGTTTTGGGGTTAATTTTCGGGAATGTACGTTTTAACTTTGGAATCGGAAAGAGCTTATTTCTTCTCCTATAACCTTTTTCTATTTATATTTCACTTTATCTCTCCTTCGCCTCATGTTTTTCGCGTAATAGTCATTTTATTTACTATAAACCTTCTTCCACGAAATTATTTGGTTCTTTTAGTTAAAAATAAGCAAGAATAATTTTTTTCGGTGGTGGCCTTACCTGATCCAAATTTTTTTGGGGGTAGCTTAACCCAGACTCCAAAAACCCCAGACGTTTTTCCCCGACCCAGACTTTTTCTTTCAGGGATATGGCTTAACCCCGAACCCGACTGAATTTTGACCCCGTACGAACACTACTGAAAAGTCACTCAAGAATCTTATTTATTATTTTCACGTTCCCTATATACACTACTTAATAAAACTGATGATGGAGACACTATCGCCATATATGCATGGTCGGTTCCAGGTTATTTAGATTATTACATTTGGTGGTCAATAAAGCAGTGGAAAAAAATCCAGAACTTTAAGCTCATTATTTACAGCTCATTAACTAAACTAGCTTATCTCATACCCCTTGAGAATGTTTATTTAATTACATGGTGAATTACATAAGCATTATGAAACTAATCTCATATCCTTTTCATTTTAAGATAAGCTTGCATCGATAAATTAATTGTTCGAACTATATCCTTTGGTATTCAAATTATAATAACGAAATATAATTTTGAAAAACCTTTTTTGGTGTACCATAAAAACTTTCTTATTACAATTTGAGTACACTAGTTTTGTAGCATCAAAAGATATATCCTTTAATATACTAGGCAGTATTTCCTGTATAAAATGGAGTTTTGTTCTTACATCTATGGTCCAGCTGAGCAGCCTTTCTTCATCACCAGAAAAGTGGCCTTTAATTGGCTGATAGACTACCAGCATCACCCAAATGGGGAATAAAAATCGAATACCCTATAATTTAATAGTTAATTTTTAACCTACTATTTCCTTTAAACTTTGAAGAGTATGAAATTAAATACTTACAACACAAAGGGTTAAAATTGGTGAATAGATTGCTTGCATGTGATGCTGAAAACATTTGAAATTGATGATGAAACAAAAAATCTGAACAATTTTTTTTCCATAATGGAAATATTTTAAATGTATTTTTACATGCTTCCATAAGATATTTTCAATAAAATAAATTTCTTAGAATTCTATTTCCAAACCCTCTATAACTTCATGGTAGTCAGCCAATTTTGGATTTCTCTATCAATTATTTTGTAACGATTCTCCCAACCATTTCAACATCCCCTTTCTGAAATTGGTGTAGCTAATTGAAATTACCATTCCTAGTTATGCTCCCAAATAACCATTAATCAGACATGATAGCTGTAGCTTTTTTTTTTTTAATTCTACTTGGACATCAATAAATATCTTGCAGGGTTGGCAAAAATCAGCCAGACCAGCTTAATCAACTTAGAAAAAACAATTTTTTTTAAGTATAAATTTAAGTGCAAGAGCTGTGAAAAAAGCGAAATAATCTTTTATTGCTAATGAAATATGAATAACAAGAGTCTATCAATAATGAAAGTACGAAAACTTTATAATTTTAATTGTAAATCGTCTGCTAAAAACATCAACACTAGGAGAAATACCTATTAGGTTTTATCCAGTTATAACCTTGATTTTAGCAAATAAAATCATATTGGATTTTTCTTTTTTAGAAAAAGCCTTTTTTGCCAACCCTGATTAACTTGGCTCTATTTCAATATTTTATTATCACTGAAAATCTTGACGCATTAATTATTATCTCTGGCATACTTGAGCTTTAATATGTTACTTATAGTAACACTACATATATTACGCACCAATTTAGTACCAGGAAATTTGTCACGACCAGGACTATCATAAATTACATAAAACTTACTCACATAAAAATATCAAGTAATATAAAACAATATTTCTAGAAGACTTAATGGATAAAAGTTTTACTAATTATGTTAATTAGGTTCAGAATGATTCTACAGAGTCATTAGTGCTTCCTGGATACCACAAAACATTTTCCAAATTCACCAGAACAGGGTACATAATAAACAATTAAAGACACTTACATAAATTCCGCTACATCCTCCTTCGTCCGTTCCAGCTAAGACAGAAAGGAATATTTAGGAAAACAATGATACACTATGTGTCATACTCTAGTTAAGTAGAATAGTTGCTAACCTATTTTAACTGTGGCATCAAAAATGACAGAAGTTAAGGCTGCAAATTCATAAGCTAAAATGACGCTGAAATGAAAAATTTCATCAATATATTATCTATTGAATGTTTCTTTTTTAGGTATACAATTTAAATAACCACAGAAACGATTTTCAAAATAACTATTTTATGCGCTTTCGTGCATTTAATATTATCCTGCAACAAACAAATATGGTGTCTCTAATTTTTCCATATAGTGAAAAATTCCACAGTTCAAAAAACTTATTAGAGAAATTTTTACATAAATTTTCAAATAAATTTAAAAATTAAAAAAAAATTTGCCAATAAACTCTAGAAATTTTTTTTAAAATTAATTAAAAATTTAGATTTTAAATCTTTTACCTCCATAAATCTCTTCTTTGTTGGCTCTTTAAAGATTCAATTGCTGAGATTGTATTAATTTTTCTTGTTATATAAATACCAGCAACCATAAAAAGCTGAACGACTAGTAACTCTCCTATTGACAACATCAACCAGTGAGGTACTGTAAAAACAAAGATCTCGTACAGGTTATTCAAAGTAGGAATAAAATAAATCTGTGATGCAACTTTCTAACGCCAAGTAGAAAAGTTCAAAATAAAATCTTAATTGCTACTACTAGACATGCAAGTTTTTAATTTAATCTAATTTGATTTCTAGAGAAGCAGATAAGCCATTCTTTCATAGGACAGCCCAACAATTTAAAAAAATTTATCTATCCTGTACTTAATATATTTTGAAAAATTGCTTGGAATTTCAATATAGTTAGCGTAAGCCTCATTTGCATTGGTCTCTTGGTTAATTATTAAGTAACCTGCCTATACTAAAAACGAACAAAATAAAAACTTACCCATGCATTCATACCATGATGATTTAATATGAAAGAGCCCCAAAACAGCAATCAATGTAAAATATATTGTAAAAATGACTAGTGCGGGTAAAATAATCCTGAAAATACAAGTAGTTTAAAATATTAGAACTGTCATACATATTCTATTTTCCACATTATCCCTCTTCAATGTCAATAAAATTCCACTCTTGTTGAATAAATGGTTTAAAAGTCATAATCAGTAATTAAAATATTTTATATAGAAAGAAACAAGATACTACATATCTTGTTTCTTTCTATATAAAATATTTTAATTAATAAAATTCCACATTGTGCCTATGACCCAATCTGCACTTTACAAAGCAAGTACTAATAATTATCATTCCATATACATATAATTGCTTCCCTCAATTTTCCCAACACTTTACACCGCCTTTAAACAACTCCGGTTTTATCAAAACCTTTTTTTCATAAAATTAAAGATTCTTTAGATCCTTAGCACAACTAGCCAATTTCATCATAAGGGGGCTAACAATACGTGTCAGATAATAATACTATAACATGAGTAACACAGTACACATAAGTATGACACTCCATATTCTTACAACGCTAAGTTATTTAATGATAGTCTGTTTCGCTAATGACCATATAAATCATTATCTTAGCTACAAGGACCTACAAACCAATAGACTATTGAATTTATTATTATATTAGTTAGATATTTTTAAATTTGAGACTTGAACGCATTTTCACTCATATTTATAGCCATCAAACTAATTTTGGAAGTAATGAGAGAAAGAACAGGCGAGTTTCCAGTAACGCGACTTCCGATTATGCAATCACTCTACAACAGACTATCATTAACCGAAACGGTTCAGTGTCATACGTATGTTACTCATGCTATAGCAACAGGAGTCGGATAACAGAGGTTAAGGAGGCAGTGTTTCCAAGTTCTGTTCCCATTATTCAGGTCTGAATTTCCAGGTATCTGAAGGTAATCATTTAGTCAGATTTTTTTAATCAGATTCATTATCTCAAAGTAACTGAACTGAGAAAAGGTACTGATCTGAAATTTTTCTGGAACCAGTTGGAAGCACACTATAAGAAGGGGAGAGGGGAACCCATGTCAATTTTTACAACTACCCAATTTAAAAAATGTTTTCTTAAGAAGTGTTAAAGTCTTCAAAATTGTGGATTTTGCTAATCCTATTCACTGGAAAATAAAGTTATATCATTACCATGAAACTATCTTTTCTCTGTGCAAAATTCTGGTGGCTACTGTCCAATGAAAATGGCACAAGAGAATAAATTGTACTAGTTTCAAGTAAATTGCTGCAAACTCCAGTTGAGGTAAATGACTGTATATTAGCCATTTCAAGCCCCTATGGAAAGGAAAAAGTTATAAATTAGATTTGATAATTATAACAATCATTGCAATCTGTTACTGACATTTTTTGCAATTGTATCTTAAGATTCCAAATATTGATTTATTGTATGAGTGGAATGCGTAATTTGATCTTTATTTTTAATTGAAATTTCTGTTTGTATTTAAGAATATTATTAGTATACTTTTGTGTACAGTATCTTTGAATTTTTTTATATGAAGAAAATGGAATAAATCATCTTTTAACGTGTGCAGTTCTTATTGTACTCATTTGAAAGACATTGAAAATGAAAGTTTGTTATATTTTGCATATTAAAATTTTATTAACTAGTTTCAGTTTGCTATGAAATAATGACTTTGAACATACCAGAATAAAATGTATCATAAGATGGAAATGTGTTATAAAAACTTGGAACTAGTGGTAAAGACCCTTCTGGGTAGGGATGCACCTATATATCAACCTATTTTTATATTATCATAGGGTGACCAGGGAAAGGCTTTAAAAATTTTATAGCAAAAATAGGAATTTTAGACGCGAATTATAGGAAAATATAGGATACAAAATAGGAGAGCTATAGGAAAATATAGGAAATAAAATAGGCGAATTATAGGAAAATATAGGACATAAAATAGGCGAATTATAGGAAAATATAGGACATAAAATAGGCGAATTATAGGAAAATATAGGACACTAAATAGGCGAATTATAGGAGAATATAGACAAGAAAATAGGCGAATTATAGGAAAATATAGTGAAGAAAATAGGCGAATTATAGGAAAATATAGTGAAGAAAATAGGCGAATTATAGGAAAACATAGGCGAATTAAAGGAAAATATAGGACAAAATAGGCGAATTATAGGATAATATAGGACACTAAATAGGCGAATTATAGGAAAATATAGGACATAAAATAGGCGAATTATAGGAAAATATAGGACAAAATAGGCGAATTATAGGAAAATATAGGACACTAAATAGGCGAATTATAGGAAAATATAGGACACTAAATAGGCGAATTATAGGAGAATATAGACAATAAAATATGCGAATTATAGGAAAATATAGTGAATAAAATAGGCGAATTATAGGAAAATATAGTGAAGAAAATAGGCGAATTATAGGAAAATATAGGACACTAAATAGGCGAATTATAAGAAAATATAGGACATAAAATAGGCGAATTAAAGGAAAATATAGTGAAGAAAATAGGCGAATTATAGGAAAATATAGGACAATAAATAGGCGAATTATAGAAAAGAAAATAGGCGAATTAAAGGAAAATATAGTGAAGAAAATAGGCGAATTATAGGAAAATATAGGACACTAAATAGGAAAATATAGGAAATAAAATAGGCGAATTATAGGAAAGTATAGGAAAAATAATACGGTAATTATTGCATATTGGTATACTTTGACTCGAATCACCTAGAATATTAATTTTTTGTACACTGCTTTCTTGCATTATTGGATGAAGATCTTTCATTTTCAAAAGACCGTGAATTTATAGGAAAATAGGTGAGAATAAAGGAATATATAGGAAGGCATTAAAAATATAGGAAATCTCAAGTCTGGTCACCCTGAATATCGGTATCGGTCAATATCGGCTTAAACAAAGTCAATATTGGCCAATACCGGCATTAAAAAAGAAAATTCAGGAAAAACTTTTTAAAAATAAGAAAATTCTCAATTAACTAATGATAATATTTTAATTGATTGGTCACGTACGCCAGACTTCAGAATATAGATCATACCTTTTCTTTAGACAGGGGGGTTACGTGTGTAAACAAATAAAAAACAACGATATTCGATTGGTGATAGAAAATCTGTATCAAGTAAAATGAAAAGAAGCATTCTGATATGCTCTTTTAAACTTTTCTTAATGAAAAGATAAAACTTGAAATTCAATGAACCTTATCTATTATCTATAGCTATAAATAAAACCTCAACAAATAATCTATCAGCATAAAATTTCACAACATTAAAAATATCTGGATAAGTTTTTCAACATTTCTTGAGTCACCACAATTGGCTAATATTCTAAACACAAACTATGCATGTTAATAATAATAATTTATTTAATAATAGCTTTTACTAGATATCCTTTTCAGTGTTTCACTGATTTACAAAAGGGTCTAGTTTAAGTTAAATATAAATAAAATTGAGATTATTAAATGACAAATTAATTGTTCCAGTAAAATTTACTAAAAATACTTAGGTTTGGACTATTTTTGATTTTATCAGGTAAGGTATGCCATAGTTCTATAAAATTTTCTTTTATGCTCTTATTACATAAGGTTTTTTTTTGTATTTTCCACTATTCTAAAAAGGTTACAATCACTACCAGGTGTGTTATAGTTATGCATTAGGTTCCCTTTTTGAAAATGGTTTAGAACACATTCGGATTCGGGTCGATTGTTATTATGAATTTTATACATAAATTGTAATAGAACTAATGAATACAATTTCATTAGTTCTATTACAATGTTGTCTTTATTATAAAAATTAAACAATTGCAACATTAAATCTTTAGAGGAAATCATGGTAATTATTACTTACAATAATAGAGTTTCTGCAGTGGCTAAGTAGAAAATCAGGTACTGTTGACATTGGTTATGCTTTAACCAATGAAGCCTTACAATTCGCACAATACACAAGATGCAAGTAACAAATATTACTGATGATAATATGCCATCCCTATAAAACGATAATAAGTTTAGAAAAAGGAAGTACCGGGTGCAATCAGTGTTGTTGTTACGCAATCAAAACAGCAGATTGTGTTACTCAACATAACAAGATTATGCTCATGTAATTTTAGTTTTATTTTTGTTATGTCTTAATATTTCTTTACAATATGTCAGAGATTCGTTTCTAAAACAAGGCTTTTTCAGGTCCAAAAGGTTGGGACTGCATTATGGACCTCTGGTTGAAGTGCTAGGTTGGGCCTGCCCAACCACACTATTAATGTTAATTTCTTTCCTTAAAATCATTCCTTACTGTGTTGTCCCTGCCAAACACTGTTGCTAGAGATTTGATAGTAGAAAGAAAAACCAGTTTAAAGTCATGCGCAATAGAACAAACTATATTTGACTTAACGGATTTCAGGGTTGTAATTATACTACATGGTAACATTTGGTTCATAAAGCATATCAAGTAATAAAAATTATTTCTTTCATCCCAAATAGTTTTTTTCATCCGTAACTTCTAAAATAGGTTTACTTAATGTAAGATTATAAGTAGCTTTTTTATTTTTCAGCTCAAATTAACCTACAACTATTTCGATATCCGCCAAAAGAGCCTATCCACTATTTTTTCCATAAATTTTTGAAGTCCAAATAAACATAATTCATGTTAATACAAACTTAACACAAAAATAGTAATGAGGTTAAATATATAAATAGCCTAAATTAAATTAACACAGTTAAAGCTCTTAAAATTTAATCATGATACCAGAGTGAAATAAAATTAATTACACTATCCCATTTTTAAGCAAATGAAGTAAATAAAAACCCCTTGGAAAAATATACACTAAATATACTTTGATAATACTTTATCATTTTATAAATAGATAGATTAAGAACTGGAATAAACTAGATGGTTTACAATTTCGGAATGCCAATAATGTGAGAAATTCAATTGTGAAACTATCTCTACATATTAAAGAGTTTGAAGTTTATCAGGTCCAATATGTACCACACAAAATCTAGACAAGATAAACTCGGGTCCGATATCAAACCAAAATATTTGATACAAATAAAATTTTAATTTTGATAAACAGACCGCTTCCTAATTCCTTACATACAATATCAGTTTGCCAAAAAGAAAAACACAATTTATAAAGACAAAAAAGTAAAAAACCAAAATGAGTTAGTTATCATCAAAGCCCAATTTATTTAAGTTGACCGTTTAGTATAAGATAATAAATTTTTAAATTATCTTACCTAATACACGCTGTGCGATCATAATTGAAAAAGCATCCTTTATTTATCACATCAATGGTTTCATTGATCAACACCATCTTGAAATATAACACTTTAATTCACTGTATCAGAACCGAGTTGCTCCTTGCTTTCATTTATCAAGCTCTTTGCTTTCATAGTTTATAACCTTTTCGTTTTATTCATGTTAGTCTAAATGAAGTAAAAACATAAGAAACATTCAAATGAAATTTTTGCCAAATTTTGACGATTTTCCAACTAATTCAAGGTAATAAATACTACAAATCTTCCACGGAAAACAGAAGAAAATACCGGGTGAAGTCATGCTCTCCCCGTAAGCCTTTGCTTTGACGTTTAATAGCCGGCAAATTTCCGTGGTTTATTTGGGTTAAGGTAAAGATTTAAATAATTCACCTGAATAACTTGAAGAATCCGCAATTCGACGAGTGGATGAAATGTAAAATCTGAGTATTTTTAGTTACAAAATATTGCGTAAATTAGTTTCGACATCACAGAAACACTCCTCACACGTCTTTGGCATGGGGAAGGCCTTTTGGCTATGGCGTAATGTCTTCCAATTTCTAGTTTTCTTCCGGCCATGCGCTTCTAGCGCCAACGGAACAATGCGATATTCATGGATCACAGCTCCGGCGTTAACACTCCCGCCTCCTACTATAGAGAAAAACTGGGAAACCCAAGTGGAATTTTTAACAGATGACACTGACGTCATAGATATCATTCAGGGGGAGTGTCTGATAATGTTTTGAATAGTCACTATTAATTCGATAACCAAAATATAACCTAACGCAGGGACCAAAAGGCACGTACGCAACTTTACAATTTCACAGCAAAAATTATTTCGCCGAGAATTCCATTTTATATCTATTCTCAGAACATATGTTTTGATGAGCTAGGGCATTAATGTAATTCAGCTCCAAATTTCCTACTCCAGGGACAGGTGGAATCGACTATAGGAATCCAGGGCCGTAGCTAGGGCTGGGCGGCCGGGGCGGGCGCCGTGCGCGCGATAGGGTATAGGGGCGCCAAAACTGGTCCATATTATTATATTAGGGGGCGCCAAAATTGCAGCTTGCCCCTGGCGCCATTTTCTCTAGCTACGGCCCTGTAGGAATCACCCATTACAAAAACTAATTTCATATCAATTCCTTTACTTCTGGACCAGAAGTAAAGGAATTGATATGACATTTTACCATCAGAAGTTCTGGTGGTAAAATGTCATAGGGCGTCAGATTCAATTTAATTATCTGTAGACCTAGTCATTGCCGAGCTTATGACAAGACTCATAAAGCTACTATTATTTTATTATTATTAGGTTAAAATTATATAATTTTATAAATATTGATAAATCGGATTAATTTATAACAGTAAAGTTCATAGCCTGTTTTCAAACATTTTGGAAATAACATATCCGTGTCCTGATGAAAGCAATTTAAAAATTGGAAATACACTACTTTCACTGGGCTTATGGCTTTAACCTATTTGAACTTGAAAACCTAGTGACGCCACTGTAGTTTCTCATTAGGAAAATGACACCATGGTTTTAAGCCAATCAACCTTTCCAGTTTACATAGAGCCACGTAGCACGGTAGCGGCCAACATGAGAAACTCATAAACTCCTGGATTTTGTGTTTGCTAAGCAGACGCTTTGTGAGTTTTGTTCAGTTGCGTATTTTATTGTGATAGCACTAACGAAAATGAAATAAAAGTACTTTTTCAAATATAATTTTGAATCATTGTATAGGGAGATGGCTCTGGTGTCAATTGAATTAAAAACCGAAGTAAATTTACTTTTGTTAAAACTGGTTGTCGAATTTTAACAGTTTTTCTGTAATAATATTGTCATACGACTATATTAAGATAAAGGACATGTTTCAAACTTGCTAGTGCATTGTCCCTGACCGCAGTCTTAATATAAAAGTTTATTTAGCAAATACCTCTTGGCTAACCCTTTTAAATAACCTTGCTTCCTGGTAGTAAGTGGGGACTCTACGTAAGTGGCAGAGTCACAAATGAAATACCACAACTTCATTTATTTCTTTCTAGGCCGTTGTCCTCAATTCCCCCGACATCAGCTGATGTTAGTCTGAGGTTTCCGCCTCCTATCTCTTGAAATTTATTTAACGAACACACCTTCGGCGGAGATTGGCTACCGACTTCCCCGGTTTCCTAGACTATTTTCAGCTTTCAGTTTCGGAGAAACGAGAGATAGCTATCTCGATCGAGAAGAGAACGTTTGTTCAACTTAATTCTAGGCACTCTGACAAGCATTTGAAGTGCGCCGTGGACAGTCATTTTACCTTAGTCCCTGATCTCATGCTACGCGAACGTAATTTAACCCACATTGTCCCTATTGTAGCCGTAGCCGTATCAAAACTGAACTGTCAGATATCAGAAAAAAATCGGATTTAATTGAGTAAAATTTTCTCTCGGAGTTACCATAAGTTTTAACTCTACATTTCAAACTATAGGCTTCGTGCATAGTATAAATTTGGTCACAAATATCGCCGCCTACCAGCCGAGTTTTAAATTTAATATATGAAAGCTGTCTGCTCGTTCAAAATTATCTCTGCATGTACAACAGCTGAAAGTTTCATCCAAAAACATTGATATTCAAAAGTCGTGTGCTATTTCACATATTTAGTTGGCGGATATTAAGCCATGTTAATCCGCCCATGTCCTTTCAGCTTGAAACCAGGGTTATTTAACCTTAGGAGGTCTGATTACGGAAGCTTTCGGATGGCGCCCATAAGTCAGACTTGCTTTCCAGAAATTTCCCTCTTTTATCGTTATTTCACGGTAGGTCCAATTATGGTAAAGATAGCCATAATTTTAAATAAATATTTTCTAAGTAACAAAAGTAAATACATTTTATAAAATTATTTTATAATTAATCCCATCATTCTTAACTTATTTTTCAAAGAGCTTTTTTAATCCGCAATGGAGGACGTTGTTGACAAATCAACACAAAACCCCTTCCGGGGGTCAGGGGGTACGAAAGTTTGACTTATTGTGAGACCGGCTTTTATATTCCTTTTAGAGCGTCGTAGTCGAACCTCCTAAAAGTACAATAACCTTGCTGACACTATCTTCCCTCGCATTTAGTTGCTAAATATTAAAGCAGGTGCAGCGATTTTTCTACGCACAAAACATTTAGCGGTCTTTGTCGCTCCTGTGCTGTGGTTTAATAAAAAACTTTATAGATATAATATTGGTTAACGTCACACCCTAGTCACTAAAATCGTCCTCATGCAGTTTTACAGATTGAACCCTCCCTGAATTTTAGTAGTTTGGGAAGTGTTTCCAGACGTTAGGGAAGGTATTCCTGAGTCACGTAACGGAAGGGGGGAGCTACGAAAGCATGGGTTTTGGGAAGCGGGAAGGTATTCCAGAGTCACGGAACGGAAGGGGGGAGCTACGAAAGCACGGGTTTTGGGAAGCGGGAAGGTATTCCAGAGTCACGGAACGGAAGGGGGGAGCTACGAAAGCATGGGTTTTGGGAAGCGGGAAGGTATTCCAGAGTCACGGAACGGAAGGGGGGAGCTACGAAAGCACGGGTTTTGGGAAGCGGGAAGGTATTCCAGAGTCACGGAACGGAAGGGGGGAGCTACGAAAGCACGGGTTTTGGGAAGCGGGAAGGTATTCCAGAGTCACGTAACGGAAGGGGGGAGCTACGAAAGCACGGGTTTTGGGAAGCGGGAAGGTATTCCAGAGTCACGTAACGGAAGGGGGGAGCTACGAAAGCACGGGTTTTGGGAAGTGGGAAGGTATTCCAGAGTCACGTGGGAGGAGCTACCAGATATTAGCCCGAATTTTTCAAACGATCCTATGGACATTGAGTATATAGTTATTTACACTGACCGAGTGAAACCAGCTGGTGAGTCAATTTTTGCCGCCTACGACGGCCTTGTTTTAATGTGGTCCGTATTACAGCTCTTCTTTGTACGTTCCGCGTTACAGTAGAACTCATTCTTTCCAATCTATCAAGCTATACGGCCGCTCTGCAGCGACATAATTGTTTAGTGTTGTTAGTTTGCGAAGAAATGAGCTATTGTTTTATTGGTAACAGAGCTCGGCGAAAATCTAAGAATAGCTCGTGGCGTGAAAGCCACGCAGTCTAGAGCTCTTTTGTTTTAAAACGCAAAAATATGCTAACTCGGATTGTGGCGAAATTGAGGTACACATTTACTCTGAGATAAGCGCTAATTATTGAGAAGTAATAAAATTTATTGTAAAGTTTCGAGTTATTAAAGGGAGTATGAACTCAATCGAAAAATCGTGTGCTAATACTGCCGTACTACGACTTATTTTTATTACCTTAACTAGCGCCAATCGTCCCTTGCTTCAATTAAACCTAGGAGCAACAAACACAAGGAGAACGCAGATAGCCTTTAAACACGCTAACGCGATGTTTCATTGGACGAGCCTTTACGCTGAACTTTTTACGGAAAGGGGGAAGATAATTTCTGAATTTTCCCCTTCCGACGGTAGCAGGCGCTAAAGCGTCTAACCAATGAAAAATGTACGCAAGAAAATGCACGACTTTTGACTGGTTGCGTTCTCCTTTTGTGGGGTGCTGTGTTTGTTACTCCTAGGTTAAACCTAATGGCAGAAATGTGAAATTTGTTGATACACCTGATGGCAAAGGGCGTATTTAAAGCAACTGTCGGCTCTATCATTGCCACCTGTATTATGAAAAGGCCCCTGTTATTAGAGATGGCCATGAATCTTCGAAAAAAATGACTACCGTGGAGAGCATGGAGCCATCTATTAATGGGAACGGAAGCTAAAATTCAAAATAGCGAAACAATAACGTCGTCAGAGAGCCATTATAGAGTATAATATTTAGACCACTTTTACTATATTTAGTGAACTTTAACCTAATTATATATCCCATACAAAATATATTGTAAACAATTACTATAATTGAAGTTATTGACAAATTTACAAATGAGCCAATCAACGCGAAGCATACTTTTATGTCCCACCTTTTGGGTCAAAATGTAGCTTCAGCATCTTGTTTCGATTTCGACGCTAGCGACATCTGTTGAAAAAAGAGCTACTTCACCTAGAGCCGACACTTGCTTTAAGGGTGGGGCTCAATTATCTTTGGCTGCGTTCAACAATCTTCTGATTCATTCCCGTAACAGTTGTTGAACGATGTTGGCTGCTTCCGGTTGTGACGTCACCAGGGCCGGACTTAGAGATCCTGGGCCCATAGGCAGATACGGAGTCTGGGCCCCCTTTTCACGCGCTGCATTTACTCTTATTCCTGGAACTAGGCTGTGCCTGAATTTCCCTGATTCAGCGTAGAGTCTGAGCTCTACGGTTATATTACTAAATAAAAGCTCTTAACAATCGTCGACTAAATACGCGATAACTATGCCACATTGCGATTTAAGGCTGCGTCCGTAAACTGCCAGGCAGACATTTTGGTAATTTTAAAACAAAATCTTCTACACAGGAATTTCTCCAATATAAATTACGATTGATATGATAGATTTATGACTTCGAATACAGTAATTGCGGTCACTGGAGGACCCCTTCCAAGGATGGACCCCTAGGCCACGGCCTAGGTTGGCCTAGGCGGAAATACGGCACTGGACGTCACGATCGGAAAGCTATCAAATTAACATGTTCTACGATAGGGTTTTTCTGATATGTATCATAAAGGTCACGCGCACGTAGAATATTTCTGCTGGCCGCCATTTTGATTGATTAATTTTCAACGGATTTTGAGAGTTTTGGCGTTCAACAACCATTTACGTCACGATATGCAATCGGATTATTTTACGATTTTAGTTGTTGAACGCAGCCTTTATCTCTTCAGCAAGATGCTTCTTTCCTGTCGTTTAGAAGCCCCAGATTTTCACTTTAAAATTGTTATTTTTAGGTATTTGGGGGATCTATGCGTTTTCTTATCTAGCTAAAATATAAGACACTGCTAGTTATAATTAGAAATCGTTGTTTACGAGGCAAAACTATAGTAATTAATACTACATGAAAGTACACCAGTGGCTTAGACAAGGGGGTTTCCGGGTCCAGACCTCCCTTGGGTCTACCTTGGACTGTAATAAATTTCCACCCCCTTTTCGACCCCCTCTTATCATTCACATAGTTCGGCCCCCCCTTGACGAATTTCTGGCTTCGCCACTGAAGAAAACTGTTTTAGAAGAATTCAAGTGCATCGCATCATGTGCGTTTTACGCAGAAACATTCTTTTGTATTATACGTAGGTAAAAAATAAAGTATGTTTAATAGTATCATTATTTTTAAGGCCCTAGGTAATTGCGTAGTTTGCATTTGCATAAAAGCCGCCACTGGATATTTCTTTGTGTTTTCTTGAACATTGAAATGTTAGATAGCTATACCATGAAATGCATTTAATAAGAATGACTGTGTCTAGTTCCCTCAGGCACACAGGGACGGGGGAAGGAAATACGTCATTGGAGTGTGCTTCAATCGCGTATAATTATTATTATTATAATTATAATTATTATAATAATATAATATATAATATTTATGTAATTATAATATTAATATACTAATATATTAATATAATAATTCTTAATTAACATAGGTAGATGAACACTTCTCTCGTAATAGATTTATTATATACTTCTGGTTATACGTATTGACATAAGTGTGCAGGGGCGGCTACAGAAAAAAACTCAAGGGGGCTCTAAATACAAAATATTAAATTTTCCCATTGAAAATAACATGGGATTTTGACCTCAAATTGATCAAAAGTTGATCCCCTCATATGTAAGAGTGTAATAAAATTATCTCTGCGATGAAATACGAATGGCCGGTTTTCGACTTTCTCGATCAGTTAATACAATCACAAAGGCATACGCCAGGAGGATCTACTTTTCGAATGCCAAATAGATAATTACACTTGAAATGAAGCTATCGCGAACAGATTTTGTTTACTCATTAGCGTAAAATGGATGACACACGTTTTTAGCGGAGTGGTTAATCACTTGTTATTTTTCTGTACACCGATTATATTACGTAAGTGATAACGCGTTTTTTTGGGGACCGATACCAGCAATTAGATTATTCAAGTTTTCAATTTAACTAACAATGTAAGTGGAACGTAGCTTATAAAGTGCTCGATTTTCGTCTGCTTTGTGATTTAGCGTATGCTTAGCAGACGAAACTCCAGCAGTTTACGAATTTCTGCTGTTCACTCCCTCTAGCGGTTGAAATATGTATAAAAATTAAATAAAAAAAAATAATTTAAAAGGTTTGAAAAATTCAGTCTGAATTTCGATATACAGGGTGTCCACTAAAAATGAACCAGGGCGAATATCTCAAAATCTGTTTTAGGTACGGTTTTGAAATTTTCAAGTCATATAAAAGATGTAGGGGGAAACCTACTGCGAAAATGTCGATGACCTTGAACCATGTCTTCAAGGTCATCCAAAAACTAACTCGATAAACGTAAGTGTTAGAAAGTTGGTTCCAATTAAAAAAGTGTTCCACGTGACTTTTTAAGTACAAATAGCTTTGACCTGATCGGATTTGACCAATAGGAAGCCGATAAATGCTAGATTATAAACAAGAAGGTCGTTAAGTTGATAACGTGTCGAAAGCGAGGTTCGGGAGCTGATAACTCTAAAGATACTCGTGTTAGAGTACTAAAATTTGCTACACATCCTCATCAGGATTGAGGGTCTTTAGTTTAAAAATTTCAATGACCTTGAACTATGTCTTTGAGGTCATCCAAAAACTAACGCGAGAACCGTAAGTGTTAGAAAGTTGGTTCCATTTAGAAAAGTGTTCCACGTCACATTGTAGGTCTAATTAGCTTCGATTCGATCGAATTTGACCAATGGGAAGTCGAGGAACTGTTTTACAAAATCACAAAGGTCGTTAAAATGAAAATTGGAAGAAAACGCACATAACTCGAAACCAATTCGTGTTACTTCGAAATTTGCTAGACAAACTCATTATGGTGGGAGTTTTTCAAGTTTGAAAAATTGGATGACCTTGAAGACGTGGTTTAAGGTGTGAAAACATTATCTCGCGATCCATTGGGTTTAGAAACTAGGTGTCAATAGGAAATTTGCGAATCACCACTTTCTCGTCAAAGTTGTTTTGAACCATGTCTTCAAAGACATTCAAAAATGACCTTGAGAAATAACTTGAAACTGAATCAGTTTCAGAACGAAAATACTTTAATCGTTTTTAAATGAAGAAAATAATTGATATTATTTACACGAACTCTTTACAAGAAATGTTCGGGAAATCGAAAAGCGCGCGTCGGTGACACAGAAAAGGAACGTAAAAGCGCGCGCTGCTGAAGACGCAAAAAATTCGTTTTGCACGCTCGGCGCGTTCCAGTTATAAGTGACTTAAGCCTAAATTGCGCGATTTTAAAAGTTAGGATAGTTCGCAAATCGCTCATATGGGGTTAGGGGCGCTGGCGGCAGCCCCTAAAATGGCGGCGAAAATTCAAACCCAAACACCTGGCGTTATTTTTCGTTTCAACGTTTTGGGCCAATAGCTATTTTTTCAAGACAAAAAAAGGTACGTGTTAGTATATCGAACGTCTTGTTAATCTTTTGATACGGAAATAAGGCCATATTTGGAAAAGCTTGGCCGTTCCCCTTTAACGACCTTCTTGTTTTTCATCTAGCATTTACCGGCTTCCTATTGGTCAAATCCGATCAGTTCAAAGCTATTTGTACTTAAAAAGTCACGTGGAACACTTTTCTAATTGGAACCAACTTTCTATCGAGTTAGTTTTTGGATAACCGTGAAGACAAGGTTCAAGGTCATTGACATTTTCGCAGTAGGTTTCCCCCTACATCTTGTATACGACTTGAAAAATTTCAAAATCGTACCTAAAACAGATTTAGAGATATTCGCCCTGGTTAATTTTTTAGTATATAGTATGTAGTTTATTATAATATAAATCATTTTTAGAAATTTTGTTTAATTCAGAGAAAACGGCATGGTATTAGAAGATAAAACTTATTAAAACTAACGAACGACTGAAGAAGAGCCTCGGCTCGAAACGTCTTGTATAAAATAAGTTTTATCTTCTAATACCATGCCGTTTTCTCTGAATTAAACATAATTTCTACTAATATTCACCATGGTAAATAATAAGTTTAATATATAAATCATTTTCTCCTAGAGACTAGAAAAATAAAAAGGTGCCTTAAAAAGTAACTTAAGAAGGCCGTATAACAAAATTGCGCCTATGGCCTCTAAGGAGTATAAACTGCCACTGATTTTTTAACTGAATGACAGTGTAAGTAACATAATAATAATAAGTATGACACTTCATATCGTTTTAATTTACTGACTGAACCTTTTTTCGACACTGACATTCTCGCCCAGCTCCGATTTTGACTTGCAGTTGAGTGGCATAAGTGTATAATATGTTTTCATAAGTGTGATACTTCCTATTCTTCACATGCAAAAGTTTTACTGAGAGCTATTCACGAGACAGACTACATTACTGGCTTCGGCGCCGTTTTGCGTCCGCTTGCTAACGCGTCACCCGTAGCCTTTGACAGCGCCTCGCTAGGGGGATAATTTCTTCTTGTGATGGCTCACTCCGTTATACTAGTTCTCAGTCAAATATTCCCCAAAGTAACAAACTTATGGAAAAATATTATAGTAGGTTATTTCCCATAAGGCATATTTCGATACTAGGGGGCTGTGTTGAGAACAAAAACCTTGATTGCGCAATAGATCTGAAAATCAGTTCGGTTATAATTTTCATTGCGAAACTAAAACAGCACCTCTCTCTTATTGCGCTCATTGAAAACACTAATACAGCGCTCTACTATTTCCACGATCATTGCGAAACGAAAACGGCACCTCTCTCTTATTTCGCTCATTGTAAACACTAGTACAGTGCTCAAATATTTCCACGATCATTGCGAAACGAAAACGGTTCCCCTCTCTTATTATCCTCATTTAAACACTAGTACAGCGCCCAACTATTTCAAAGATCCTTGCGAAACGAAAACGGCACCTCTCTCTTATTGCGCTCATTGTAAACACTAATACAGCGCTCTACTATTTCCAAGATCCTTGCGAAACGAAAACGGCGTCTATCTGTTATTGCGCTCATTGTAAACACTAGTACAGCGCTCTACTATTTCCACGATAATTGCGAAACTAAAACAGCACCTCTCTCTTACTGCGCTCATTGTAAACACTAATACAGCGCTCTACTATTTCCACGATCATTGCGAATGAAGACAGCGCCTCTCTCTTACTGCGCTCATTGTAAGCACTAGTACAGCGCTCTACCATTTCCAAGATCCTTGCGAAACGAAAACGGTGTCTATCTGTTATTGCGCTCATTGTAAACAATAGTACATCGCTCTACTTTTTCCACGATCATTGCGAAACTAAAACAGCACCTCTCTCTTATTGCGCTCATTGTAAACACTAATACAGCGCTCTACTATTTCCACGATCATTGCGAATGAAGACAGCGCCTCTCTCTTATTGCGCTCATTGTAAACACTAATACAGCGCTCTACTATTTCCACGATCATTGCGAAACGAAAACGGTTCCCCTCTCTTATTATCCTCATTTAAACACTAGTACAGCGCTCAACTATTTCAAAGATCCTTGCGAAACGAAAACGGTGTCTATCTTTTATTGCGCTCATTGTAAACACTAGTACAGCACTCTACTATTTCCACGATCATTGCGAAACTAAAACAGCACCTCTCTCTTATTGCGCTCATTGAAAACACTAATACAGCGCTCTACTATTTCCACGATCATTGCGAAACTAAAACGGCGCCTCTCTCTTATTGCGCTCATTGTAAACACTAGTATAGCGCTCTACTATTTCCACGATCATTGCGAAACTAAAACAGCACCTCTCTCTTATTGCGCTCATTGTAAACACTAATACAGCGCTCTACTATTTCCACGATGATTGCGAATGAAGACAGCGCCTCTCTCTTACTGCGCTCATTGTAAGCACTAGTACAGCGCTCTACCATTTCCAAGATCCTTGCGAAACGAAAACGGTGTCTATCTGTTATTGCGCTCATTGTAAACAATAGTACAGCGCTCTACGTTTTCCACGATCATTGCGAAACTAAAACAGCACCTCTCTCTTATTGCGCTCATTGTAAACACTAATACAGCGCTCTACTATTTCCACGATCATTGCGAATGAAGACAGCGCCTCTCTCTTATTGCGCTCATTGTAAACACTAATACAGCGCTCTACTATTTCCACGATCATTGCGAACCTTAGAGAGCGCCTCTCTCTTACTGCGCTCATTGTAAGCACTAGTACAGCGCTCTACTATTTCCAAGATCCTTGCGAAACTAAAACGGCACCTCTCTCTTATTGCGCTCATTGTAAACACTAGTACAGTGCTCAAATATTTCCACGATCATTGCGAAACGAAAACGGTTCCCCTCTCTTATTATCCTCATTTAAACACTAGTACAGCGCCCAACTATTTCAAAGATCCTTGCGAAACGAAAACGGTGTCTATCTTTTATTGCGCTCATTGTAAACACTAATACAGCGCTCTACTATTTCCACGATCATTGCGAAATGGTGTCCCTCTTTTTGAAAAATTCGTACAGGGCTATTTTGCTATCGCGTTTACTGAAGAAATGGAAAAGGTGTTTTCTTTGGCACCTATTGAAAACTCTTGTGCAGATATCTTCGGTTTTCGCGTTCATTGGGAAAACGAAACCGAATCCCTCTATTTTTGCGCTCATTGAAAAAATTACTACAGCTCTATTTTAATTTCGCGTTTATTGGTGAAATGAAATCGGTGTCCCTTACACTTTAAGCTCATTGAAAATCTCGTAAGTGTTAGAAAGTTGGTTCCAATTAAAAAAGTGTTCCACGTGACTTTTTAAGTACAAATAGCTTTGACCTGATCGGATTTGACCAATAGGAAGCCGATAAATGCTAGATTATAAACAAGAAGGTCGTTAAGTTGATAACGTGTCGAAAGCGAGGTTCGGGAGCTGATAACTCTAAAGATACTCGTGTTAGAGTACTAAAATTTGCTACACATCCTCATCAGGATTGAGGGTCTTTAGTTTAAAAATTTCAATGACCTTGAACTATGTCTTTGAGGTCATCCAAAAACTAACGCGAGAACCGTAAGTGTTAGAAAGTTGGTTCCATTTAGAAAAGTGTTCCACGTCACATTGTAGGTCTAATTAGCTTCGATTCGATCGAATTTGACCAATGGGAAGTCGAGGAACTGTTTTACAAAATCACAAAGGTCGTTAAAATGAAAATTGGAAGAAAACGCACATAACTCGAAACCAATTCGTGTTACTTCGAAATTTGCTAGACAAACTCATTATGGTGGGAGTTTTTCAAGTTTGAAAAATTGGATGACCTTGAAGACGTGGTTTAAGGTGTGAAAACATTATCTCGCGATCCATTGGGTTTAGAAACTAGGTGTCAATAGGAAATTTGCGAATCACCACTTTCTCGTCAAAGTTGTTTTGAACCATGTCTTCAAAGACATTCAAAAATGACCTTGAGAAATAACTTGAAACTGAATCAGTTTCAGAACGAAAATACTTTAATCGTTTTTAAATGAAGAAAATAATTGATATTATTTACACGAACTCTTTACAAGAAATGTTCGGGAAATCGAAAAGCGCGCGTCGGTGACACAGAAAAGGAACGTAAAAGCGCGCGCTGCTGAAGACGCAAAAAATTCGTTTTGCACGCTCGGCGCGTTCCAGTTATAAGTGACTTAAGCCTAAATTGCGCGATTTTAAAAGTTAGGATAGTTCGCAAATCGCTCATATGGGGTTAGGGGCGCTGGCGGCAGCCCCTAAAATGGCGGCGAAAATTCAAACCCAAACACCTGGCGTTATTTTTCGTTTCAACGTTTTGGGCCAATAGCTATTTTTTCAAGACAAAAAAAGGTACGTGTTAGTATATCGAACGTCTTGTTAATCTTTTGATACGGAAATAAGGCCATATTTGGAAAAGCTTGGCCGTTCCCCTTTAACGACCTTCTTGTTTTTCATCTAGCATTTACCGGCTTCCTATTGGTCAAATCCGATCAGTTCAAAGCTATTTGTACTTAAAAAGTCACGTGGAACACTTTTCTAATTGGAACCAACTTTCTATCGAGTTAGTTTTTGGATAACCGTGAAGACAAGGTTCAAGGTCATTGACATTTTCGCAGTAGGTTTCCCCCTACATCTTGTATACGACTTGAAAAATTTCAAAATCGTACCTAAAACAGATTTAGAGATATTCGCCCTGGTTAATTTTTTAGTATATAGTATGTAGTTTATTATAATATAAATCATTTTTAGAAATTATGTTTAATTCAGAGAAAACGGCATGGTATTAGAAGATAAAACTTATTAAAACTAACGAACGACTGAAGAAGAGCCTCGGCTCGAAACGTCTTGTATAAAATAAGTTTTATCTTCTAATACCATGCCGTTTTCTCTGAATTAAACATAATTTCTACTAATATTCACCATGGTAAATAATAAGTTTAATATATAAATCATTTTCTCCTAGAGACTAGAAAAATAAAAAGGTGCCTTAAAAAGTAACTTAAGAAGGCCGTATAACAAAATTGCGCCTATGGCCTCTAAGGAGTATAAACTGCCACTGATTTTTTAACTGAATGACAGTGTAAGTAACATAATAATAATAAGTATGACACTTCATATCGTTTTAATTTACTGACTGAACCTTTTTTCGACACTGACATTCTCGCCCAGCTCCGATTTTGACTTGCAGTTGAGTGGCATAAGTGTATAATATGTTTTCATAAGTGTGATACTTCCTATTCTTCACATGCAAAAGTTTTACTGAGAGCTATTCACGAGACAGACTACATTACTGGCTTCGGCGCCGTTTTGCGTCCGCTTGCTAACGCGTCACCCGTAGCCTTTGACAGCGCCTCGCTAGGGGGATAATTTCTTCTTGTGATGGCTCACTCCGTTATACTAGTTCTCAGTCAAATATTCCCCAAAGTAACAAACTTATGGAAAAATATTATAGTAGGTTATTTCCCATAAGGCATATTTCGATACTAGGGGGCTGTGTTGAGAACAAAAACCTTGATTGCGCAATAGATCTGAAAATCAGTTCGGTTATAATTTTTCTTAATTGACATACTTATTGTTATAATGTTACTTATAATGGCAGTAAACAAAAATGATTGCAAAGTGATTACCTTATTTCAGCCACATTACGTCGAGTGGTCGGACTCTTGTTTGTAACAATAGGCTGTTTCTTTTTGCCTGTACTCTTTTTACTTTAAAACGTTTTATTCGCCTGTTCCGGGGATGGAAATTACTCCGTCCCATAAAATATTCGCTTGTTCCGGAGTATTAGGGCTACTCTTTTTACTCCTTCTGAAAAGGGGGTGTAAAGGAGTAAATCGGATTTTGTCGTCTGCTAGACACAATGTATCCGCTAAAAAGACCACAGGCAGTCATTATGAAAAAACGTTTTTACTCCAACTCAAACTATTCGCCACAGAAATTACAGAATCGGAGTAAAATGACGTCATAGCCTTACTATTCTTACCCTACTCCGAAATCCCGGAACAAGCGATAAGAAACCACATATAGTCGAAACAGGCAGTTTGATACTTCAAAGGGTTTTAATAGAAGTTTATGGTAAAACTCAAAACGGCCAAAAGTAACATTTTTGAGTTACGATATTTTGTCTTCGGGGAAGCGATCCGTTGTTTGCAGCAACGGTTCGAACGAGACACACGCTGTTGACCCAGAAATCCAGATTTGTAAGGTATGCAATCGTGCCTCACCTGACGCGAAAACGTAAAAGCCAGCAGTGAGGTACCTGAAAGGATTGCCCTAGTTACATTTCGCATGCCGGATAAATGCTCGAGGTAACCTCGCTCTACGCTTGATTGATTGAGGGATATTTAAGGGCGTAGATCCTTTTTTAAGGCATTGTGAGAAAACAAATAATTTCCACGCTGCAACCAGAAGTTTATTTAGACAGATAGAAAACGTGGTAGAGATTAAATTGTACACAATAAAGGTACCATAGCATATGTAACAAAATGTGTGGTTATAATAGAGTAGTAGCAGTCCGTAGCTTTGGCCATGGCCGCCATTGTGGGCGCGAATTTTTTATGAATAGGAAAGAGCATGGGTGACGTTGTGTGACGTAGCACTGCCATTACTCTATACCCAAGGGGCAGTTCACTTCGAGGATTAAGTTTGTACCCTTGATCGATTAAATCATTATTAAGATAATTAAATGGATTAAATCACGATTACATCAGGATTAAATCATGATTGAGATGATTAAATCACGATTAAGCTGATTAAATAGCGATTACAAAATAAATATATTAGAAAACTTTGTTCGTGAATAAACAAATTAATTTGTTAATAAATCAAGATTAAAAAATTAAATCCGGCTTAAAAAGATTAAGTCAAGATTAAAAAGATTAAAACAGGATTAAAAAGATTAAATCCGGCTTAAAAAGATTAAGTCAAGATTAAAAAGATTAAAACAGGATTAAAAAGATTAAATCAAGATTAAAAATATTAAATCAAGATTAAAAAGATTAAATGAAGATGATTTAAAAGATTAAATGAAGATGATTAAAAAGATTAAATCAAGATTAAAAAGATTAAATCAAGATTAAAAAGATTAAATCAATTTTAAAAAGATTACATCAAGATTAAAAAGATTAAATCAAGATTACAGAGATAAAATCAAGATTAAAAAGATTAAATCAAGATAAAAAGATTAAATCAAGATTAAAAAGATAAAATCAAGATTAAAAAGATTAAATCAAGATTAAAAAGATTAAATCAAGATTAAAAAGATTAAATCAAGATTAAAAAGATTAAATCAAGATTAAAAAGATTAAATTAAGATTAAAAAGATTAAATCAAGATTAAAAAGATTAAATCAAGATTAAAAAGATTAAATCAAGATTAAAAAGATTAAATCAAAATTAAACAGATTAAATGAAGATGATTTAAAAGATTAAATGAAGATGATTAAAAAGATTAAATCAAGATTAAAAAGATTAAATCAATTTTAAAAAGATTACATCAAGATTAAAAAGATTAAATCAAGATTACAGAGATAAAATCAAGATTAAAAAGATTAAATCAAGATAAAAAGATTAAATCAAGATTAAAAAGATTTAATCAAGATTAAAAAGATTAAATCAAGATTAAAAAGATTAAATCAAGATTAAAAAGATTAAATTAAGATTAAAAAGATTAAATCAAGATTAAAAAGATTAAATCAAGATTAAAAAGATTAAATCAAAATTAAACAGATTAAATTAAAATTAAACAGATTACATTAAGATTAAACAGATTAAATCAAGATTAAAAAGATTAAATCAAAATTAAACAGAAGAAATCAAGATTAAAAAGATTAAATCAAGATTAAAAAGATTAAATCAAGATGAAAATTATTAAATCAAGATTAATAAGATAAAAATATCACTTTAAAAAGCAGCTAGGCTAATACCCTTGGCACCACCCTGGGGCCAAGTCATCTAGCGACTTCTACTGTCCTTAATTCAGGTCAACAGCTCCCTATACTCACTATTACCGTTAACCTCTACATCCCCTTTAGATTTAGAACAGAAAGATGTTGGCGTCGATGGTGATGTTGATGAATACACCGCGGCGCTAGCTCCGAATGTGTGCCCGAGAAAAGTTGATTTATACTCAACGGCACTCGATAAAAACTGAATTGAAGTGTCGTTCGCAGGGCCGTCGCGATGTACATTTGGTTGCCTGGAGCGCCAAATTCAAAGGGGCGGCAAAATGATTCTTTATTTTTCAATTTCATATTTTATAATTTTTTAAACGATTTAATTTCAAATCCTATTATACTATTAGCACTCATTATGAACGCGAAGCTCATTAGAAACAGGGAAAAAAAGCGCCTCGCTTTTATGGACAAAAAGTGGCTCAACTCTCTTTCCACGAAGACCACGATCATTGCGAAATGGAAACTGCGCCTCTCTCTTATTGCGCTCATTGTAAACACTAGTATAGCGCTCTACTATTTCCACGATCATTGCGAAACTAAAACAGCACCTCTCTCTTATTGCGCTCATTGTAAACACTAATACAGCGCTCTACTATTTCCACGATCATTGCGAACGAAGACAGCGCCTCTCTCTTACTGCGCTCATTGTAAGCACTAGTACAGCGCTCTACTATTTCCAAGATCCTTGCGAAACGAAAACGGTGTCTATCTGTTATTGCGCTCATTGTAAACACTAGTACAGCACTCTACTATTTCCACGATCATTGCGAAACTAAAACAGCACCTCTCTCTTATTGCGCTCATTGAAAACACTAATACAGCGCTCTACTATTTCCACGATCATTGCGAAACGAAAACGGCACCTCTCTCTTATTTCGCTCATTGTAAACACTAGTACAGTGCTCAAATATTTCCACGATCATTGCGAAACGAAAACGGTTCCCCTCTCTTATTATCCTCATTTAAACACTAGTACAGCGCCCAACTATTTCAAAGATCCTTGCGAAACGAAAACGGCACCTCTCTCTTATTGCGCTCATTGTAAACACTAATACAGCGCTCTACTATTTCCAAGATCCTTGCGAAACGAAAACGGCGTCTATCTGTTATTGCGCTCATTGTAAACACTAGTACAGCGCTCTACTATTTCCACGATAATTGCGAAACTAAAACAGCACCTCTCTCTTACTGCGCTCATTGTAAACACTAATACAGCGCTCTACTATTTCCACGATCATTGCGAATGAAGACAGCGCCTCTCTCTTACTGCGCTCATTGTAAGCACTAGTACAGCGCTCTACCATTTCCAAGATCCTTGCGAAACGAAAACGGTGTCTATCTGTTATTGCGCTCATTGTAAACAATAGTACATCGCTCTACTTTTTCCACGATCATTGCGAAACTAAAACAGCACCTCTCTCTTATTGCGCTCATTGTAAACACTAATACAGCGCTCTACTATTTCCACGATCATTGCGAATGAAGACAGCGCCTCTCTCTTATTGCGCTCATTGTAAACACTAATACAGCGCTCTACTATTTCCACGATCATTGCGAAACGAAAACGGTTCCCCTCTCTTATTATCCTCATTTAAACACTAGTACAGCGCTCAACTATTTCAAAGATCCTTGCGAAACGAAAACGGTGTCTATCTTTTATTGCGCTCATTGTAAACACTAGTACAGCACTCTACTATTTCCACGATCATTGCGAAACTAAAACAGCACCTCTCTCTTATTGCGCTCATTGAAAACACTAATACAGCGCTCTACTATTTCCACGATCATTGCGAAACTAAAACGGCGCCTCTCTCTTATTGCGCTCATTGTAAACACTAGTATAGCGCTCTACTATTTCCACGATCATTGCGAAACTAAAACAGCACCTCTCTCTTATTGCGCTCATTGTAAACACTAATACAGCGCTCTACTATTTCCACGATGATTGCGAATGAAGACAGCGCCTCTCTCTTACTGCGCTCATTGTAAACACTAGTACAGTGCTCAAATATTTCCACGATCATTGCGAAACGAAAACGGTTCCCCTCTCTTATTATCCTCATTTAAACACTAGTACAGCGCCCAACTATTTCAAAGATCCTTGCGAAACGAAAACGGCACCTCTCTCTTATTGCGCTCATTGTAAACACTAATACAGCGCTCTACTATTTCCAAGATCCTTGCGAAACGAAAACGGCGTCTATCTGTTATTGCGCTCATTGTAAACACTAGTACAGCGCTCTACTATTTCCACGATAATTGCGAAACTAAAACAGCACCTCTCTCTTACTGCGCTCATTGTAAACACTAATACAGCGCTCTACTATTTCCACGATCATTGCGAATGAAGACAGCGCCTCTCTCTTACTGCGCTCATTGTAAGCACTAGTACAGCGCTCTACCATTTCCAAGATCCTTGCGAAACGAAAACGGTGTCTATCTGTTATTGCGCTCATTGTAAACAATAGTACATCGCTCTACTTTTTCCACGATCATTGCGAAACTAAAACAGCACCTCTCTCTTATTGCGCTCATTGTAAACACTAATACAGCGCTCTACTATTTCCACGATCATTGCGAATGAAGACAGCGCCTCTCTCTTATTGCGCTCATTGTAAACACTAATACAGCGCTCTACTATTTCCACGATCATTGCGAAACGAAAACGGTTCCCCTCTCTTATTATCCTCATTTAAACACTAGTACAGCGCTCAACTATTTCAAAGATCCTTGCGAAACGAAAACGGTGTCTATCTTTTATTGCGCTCATTGTAAACACTAGTACAGCACTCTACTATTTCCACGATCATTGCGAAACTAAAACAGCACCTCTCTCTTATTGCGCTCATTGAAAACACTAATACAGCGCTCTACTATTTCCACGATCATTGCGAAACTAAAACGGCGCCTCTCTCTTATTGCGCTCATTGTAAACACTAGTATAGCGCTCTACTATTTCCACGATCATTGCGAAACTAAAACAGCACCTCTCTCTTATTGCGCTCATTGTAAACACTAATACAGCGCTCTACTATTTCCACGATGATTGCGAATGAAGACAGCGCCTCTCTCTTACTGCGCTCATTGTAAGCACTAGTACAGCGCTCTACCATTTCCAAGATCCTTGCGAAACGAAAACGGTGTCTATCTGTTATTGCGCTCATTGTAAACAATAGTACAGCGCTCTACGTTTTCCACGATCATTGCGAAACTAAAACAGCACCTCTCTCTTATTGCGCTCATTGTAAACACTAATACAGCGCTCTACTATTTCCACGATCATTGCGAATGAAGACAGCGCCTCTCTCTTATTGCGCTCATTGTAAACACTAATACAGCGCTCTACTATTTCCACGATCATTGCGAACCTTAGAGAGCGCCTCTCTCTTACTGCGCTCATTGTAAGCACTAGTACAGCGCTCTACTATTTCCAAGATCCTTGCGAAACTAAAACGGCACCTCTCTCTTATTGCGCTCATTGTAAACACTAGTACAGTGCTCAAATATTTCCACGATCATTGCGAAACGAAAACGGTTCCCCTCTCTTATTATCCTCATTTAAACACTAGTACAGCGCCCAACTATTTCAAAGATCCTTGCGAAACGAAAACGGTGTCTATCTTTTATTGCGCTCATTGTAAACACTAATACAGCGCTCTACTATTTCCACGATCATTGCGAAATGGTGTCCCTCTTTTTGAAAAATTCGTACAGGGCTATTTTGCTATCGCGTTTACTGAAGAAATGGAAAAGGTGTTTTCTTTGGCACCTATTGAAAACTCTTGTGCAGATATCTTCGGTTTTCGCGTTCATTGGGAAAACGAAACCGAATCCCTCTATTTTTGCGCTCATTGAAAAAATTACTACAGCTCTATTTTAATTTCGCGTTTATTGGTGAAATGAAATCGGTGTCCCTTACACTTTAAGCTCATTGAAAATCTCGTACAGCGCTATTCGGTTTTCACTATCATTAAAGAAGCAAAAGTGTTGTTTCTCGCTTTTCGCTTAATGATAATTTTATCGTTATTTGGCTTAACATTGATTTTTTATTCTAAAGGGGGGACATAGACTAATAGATTTGTATACCCCCGTACCGTAGGTTAATACATACCGGGGGAAAGAGGGGGGCGCAAAACCCTTAACATGGTTAGTGCATAGTGTGTTCTTCACTGTAGTGACCACGATGCGAAATGAAATAGAAACTAAAAGTGGCCGTAAATAGGGGCGCGAAAATGATTTTGCCTGGGCCGCCAAAACACCTCACGATGGCCCTGGTTATTTCGTCTCCCAAAATGAAAAATCGGCGTATTAGGCTCCTAATTGGTCTCCGCGCAACGTCGATTTCTCTTCAATGCAAATCAGTGGCGTTGACCGAAATTCCTCAAGGGGGGGTCGAAGTATGTGAATGTTAAGAGGGGGGTCGAGAAGGGGGTGGAAATTTAGTACAGTCAAAGGTAGACCCAAGGGGGGGGGGTTTGGACACGGAAACCCCATCCTTGTCTACGCCACTGATGCAATTAGATAAAAATGTAATTAAGAAGTTGTTCGATTGGTTTAAGCTTATTCCAGCTAACCATGTTAGTGTCTTATTTCGATAGCCATATCGATTGGAAAAATCAAGGACAAATAAAAACAGGGCACTCAATTGCTCTGAACCCGTTTCAACAAAATTTATAAATGATACATGAATTAATAGAAAATATAGGAAACCAAATGGTGCATGATCAATTTGAGTCATCGGAGGCCCATAAAATTGGGCACATGATGTTTCTGAAACCGTTTGGACAAAATTTATAAATTAATAGATAGAAACAGGAATCCATACTTCTACTTGGAATGCTTATCGCGGCAGATTTCGTCTCAATGTGGCTGACGGTTTTTTTGACGTCACTATGTTTACTTAACAAACAACAACGTGAGAGGGCAGAGGGGAGCGCGTGCAAAGGGGATTTTATCTCTCATAGGCGGGGCCAAAGCCTTCAGAGTGATCTTACCATACGCGATACGCCGGGATAAGCATTCCAAGTAGAGGTATGCATTCCTGATAGAAAATATAGAAAACTCACTAAAGCATATTCAATTTGGGTCATCGGGGCCCATAAAATTGGGCACTTGATTTCTCTGAAACCGTTTGGACAAAGTTTATAAATTAATAGATAGAAAATATAGAAAACTCGCTGGTGCATAATCAATTTGGGGACCAAAAATTGGGCACTTGATTTCTCTGAAACCGTTAAGTCAAGAATGATAAAAAATTATACAATAGTAAGATTTATTTGGGCAATCCGACGCCCATAAAAATGGGGCGTTCCATTTCTGTGAAACAGTTTGGTTCAAATCTGTAAATGATATATGAATCGATTGGAAATATATAAAACTTAAAGGATCCAAATCAATTTCGGCGCCCATCAAATTTGCCATTTAATTTAGTTGAAACCGTTGGGTCAAATATTGTAAGTGATATATGATATAAGGAAATTTAGAGCCCTAGCCCTTTCTAATTTCCTAAATTGTTGTTCTTGACAGGTCAACACGGGTTTATCAAATGTGGATAAAGGGAGAAGGCCAAGAATTTGACCTAGTTCATTTCAAACCATTTGAATAATACAAATAACTTTCTTATTGGAATTCACAACGCTCTGGTACCTGTTGAGTGTAGAATTGTTCCTACAGATAATGTTGTCTCTAGTCCAGTTGCCACTTCAAGTTCTTCAACTGAAGTTCCATTTCCTAACCCTTAGGCATAAAACAATATTGTAGGTATGTCTTATGTCAAAAAACATCATGACTACAAATTACTTAATACCTTTCTCTAGCTTTCAGTTGGATTTTTTCTCTTATTTTATTCATTTTTACATTTTTCTCATTTTTTAACGTTGTAAATTATTTAAAATAAACTTTTCAATACTGCTAATAACTCTCATCCATGTTCTCAATTCTCATCAGCAGCTGTTTGATGTTGTTCTTGGTTTTTTTTTATGCACAAGACGTCTCCATCTATCCACATTTTTATTTTCTCCAAAATTGGCGCCTTTTTTGAAATTATTTATATATTAGAATAAATTACAATTTTGTTTTAAATGCATTTTTATTTTTTTGGTGAAGAACAACAACGATATTATTGAACCATTCATATTCTTTATAACACGAGAGATTAATTAATAGTTTTAAGCTGATTATGAACTTCCAAAAAGAGTCCTGAACTTGGTAAAAAGACTTGTTTCACCACAAATAGAAACTGTGTATTGTAGTTCATATTTTGCAAGAGTAATCAGAGGGTTTCCACATGTTGGGGCTGCCATAACTTTTCTGGGGCCGAGGGCAATAGTTATAATCAGGGGGCCTTTTCCATTGGAATGTTTGTTTATTTGCCCCCAACTCAAGATCATACAACATTTTTCAAGTTTTGTTGATTGGCAATCCCACCCCCCTAAAGCCCTTACAATGTTTTAAATTGTTTATTGGCATCCTCCCTTTAGACACCTCAATGGACTCCTACAGCTGAGGGCCCCCAACCAGTCCCTCGTGGGCCCAGGGGATTTTAACCAAATGCCTAGAAAACTCTGAGAATTGAATTATAGCAATTATGGCTACCTTAGAATGTTGATTAGTGGATATAGAATTTTGAAAATATAGATAAATTTACATATAACTGCTATACCTACCAAAGGTTCACGTGACAAGTTAAAAAGGAGTTACAAAAAAAGGTTAACTCCCAGGGACCAGGAACCTTCTCCAACTCAGTGGTGTTGCCAGGGGGGCGTGGCATAGATGTTACTTGCACCCCCCCCCCCCAAATGTATGGTTGCATGTACAAATGATTATTTTTGTTTTATTTGTTTCCTTGGTTTCACTAGTGACTCTAACATCCACACACATTTGAAACCAGGCAGCCCAGTTGGTTGCGAATAATCATGAAGGGTATATTTAAACTTTCGGTTTAATACTTTACGAAATGGTAACAAGAGGCCAAATTTCTCATTACATTTTTTTTAGGCATTTGGATACTGCAATTAGAATTCTTATTGGCATTCACTGTGCTCTATTACCTGTTGAAAATCTGATTGTTCCTTTATATCTTATTCCTGGTATCACAGCAGTACCCACTACACACTTTGAACTTCCCATTTCTAACTATGAAACATAAAATAAAATCATTGGTTTTGAAAAATAGCATTAATACAAATTATAAATTACCAGACAAATATTTTCCCATATTTTCATATTTGTAATCTACTTATTTTCCTCATTTGGAAACTATTTAATTGATTACCATGTACCTCTTATCAGCTATTGTGTTTTTAACTCTCAATCAGCTGTTTTTTTTACCTAAAGAAGCCTCCATCTACCCAAGGTTTGTAACACATTAGACAAAACAAACTTAAAAAAACTTGGCGCCTTTTTTGAATTAAGAATATTTTAATATCCATTATTCTATAATTAATTGCAGTTTTTTTGGTTTTAAATTAAAAAAATTTATTAGCGAAGAGCAATTATTTTTCATTGTCAATTGAAATTAATCGAGGAATAACATGTTATTGAACCAGTATTAAAATAACAAAGAATAATATCACAAGAGAACAAAATCATTGGAGTTATTAGATAAACAAGAGTTTTTAGCAAATTCTTAACTTCCAAAAAGAGACTCCTTGACCATGAAACATCAGTCCCATGATTACATCACGGGCAAATTTGCTCTATAAGTATGCCCCAAGGTGAAAGTTAATTATGGGCCAGAGTAGTTTCAATTAAAAAAATTACAGGCCGAAAAAATCAAATCAAATCAATTTGTAGAAAACTGATATTATTCTTGATGTAAATTTCTTTGCCTATCCAAGTTTTCTACCAATTGATTTAAAATTTGATTCGCTCGAACCTGTAATTGGGCATAAGTGGTTTCAGGGGGATCCTGGTCGCTTGGGCCATCTTGCTCTTCTACCATTGGCTCGGGCATATGAACACCCTCGTCAAGGTAGAAATTGTACAAGATGGCACAAGCGAATACAAATTTACAAACCTTATCCGGGGCATACAGCAAATTGCCTCCGTAATCACTCAACGCACGCCAAGTAGACTTAAAGAGGCCATTGCACCTTTCAATGCAGCTTCTAGTCTTACAGAGGCGATGGTTGAACCTCTCTTGAGCTTGACCTTCTGGATGTGGTATGGGTCTCATAAGCCAAGGCTCAAAATAACAATGATTAGGAGTGGCAACATAAATTATGAACATTATAGTGCAACACACGGAGGGAAAATGTTGGAAAGACCAAATTATTTTAGAATGTTTTTCACTCAGTTATTTGCCATATGGAAATTTTTCATTCCGACGGTACATAGAGGATGAAACATCTCCCAAAAACTGACTCTATACAACAAATTTTCTCTGGTTTGGTCTTTCCCCCTAGCTCAGGAAAGGGGTGAGGTTAGGTAAGTGCTTTTCCTAAGTCTTAGGAAAATCACTTCCTTCCCAGATACTTTCTTCGACCAATGGCTTTTTGCGTCACTCAAAAATATGCCTAGATAAAATATCAGTTTTGAGTATGAAAGAGTACGATGTAAAAAATGTATTCCAAAAGGTTGTATAAAAAATTAACTTAAGTTTTTGGCCATATAATCAGTGTTAAAGCGTATAATAGTAGTAAAACACAATTGCATAGTGATAATAAATTATTTTCCTACCTGGGAAGCTGCAGATACTGGCCGGCCTCTCAATGTTTCATGGTCAAGGTCGGGCCTTAGCTCTTCCAAAAGTTTAATGAATACCCTTTTTGGAAGTCGATAATTTGCTAAAAACTCTCTGTCTGATAACTCCAAAGGGTCTGGTCTCTCGTGATAAATTCTCTCATTTTCTACTGGTTCAACAACGTTTATTCCTCGATTAATTTCTTCAGCTCTTCGCATCGCGAGCAAAGCGACGCACTCCGCCATTGTTGTTTTCAATATTTCGCGCCGTTTTCGTCTTTACGACACCTCCAGAGCCCTCGTAACTTTACGAGCGAAAGTCACTCGTAAAGTTATGAGCCAATTGTCTCTGCACACCATTTTCGAGAAAAAAATCGTAAGTTCATTGGCCACGCCCCCTTTTTCGTAATTTTACGAGGATTGTAAAGTTACGAGATTTAAAAAACGTCTCTGCACCGGGCCCTTAATCATGATTTGAATGTGTCGCGATTTACAGCAATTGTCCATTGAGAAAGTATTGTAGGTTTCGTTATAAAAAGATTTTAAATAAGAATGAATATTCATCGAAATAATATGATAATTTAATCCTACTTATGGAATGAAACCTTTTCCGGTATTGTTTTACTTGTTATTGCAATGCGTAAAAACACTAAAATTAACCTTTTTTTACCAAATAAAAACAAGATTTTTAGTAGAAAACATTTTTTCTATAACTTTTTAATAAAAAAAATCACCAAAACGAATTATGAAACATGTTAGCTAACATAAAAGTGCTACCCGTTTATCAAATTCACCCCTAAAGTTTTTGCGTCTGATTTTAAACCGGATAAATATTCCTAAGCGTTAGGTACTACATGGCCTAGGCCAAGCGCTCACTACTCCTCGTAACGTCTCTGTCCTGGCTTCCACGAGCCTTTGCTTCGTAACGGAGACAATTCCTTGTGGAAGGCAGGACGGATACGAAACAGAGAGCCAGTGGGCGCCTAGTCCAAAGCGCCACTTAAGTTTAGTGGCGCTTTATAAGTAGGAATAAACTATCATATTATTTCAATGAATATTCATTCTTATTTAAAAATCTTTTTATAACTATAGGCAGGATCGAACATCATCATTCAGAAAATTATTAATTTATATTGCTAGCTCAGACTCCACAAATTAGCGAAGGACAAAAATCTAGAAATGAAGGGTCAAGCCATCAGACTTAAATTGTCAAAGCTAAATTTTTTTCAAGGACAATAGCTACATACCTTTAGTAGAATCATCCTTTTCATCGAAATTCCATTTACTTTTGTTTACAATTTAGAATCTCAGAATATTCCCATAACAAGCCATAACCACAAGTTCCACAACAAACCGGATAGTTACTTAAGCCTTTGACAAAATATCATTTCGCAAATATAATTTTTTGTTTTTAATTATAAGATCATCTGCTGCTTTTTATTTGGGTTTTGAAAGAATTAATTGACTTATTTAAAAATTATAATAAAAATTTACCTTATTTTAAATTCTCACAGCCAAAATATTAGCGAATCACGTCAGAGTACCTAAAAGATTACAAACACGAACATGTGTGACGTGTCACGTGATGATTTTGTATTTTCTCGCCTAATCGACAGGCGTCGCTTAAACGTGGTACCACAGGAATACGGAACAAATACCGGTTGTCTGCTCGTTATCGCTCCCGTATTTAACCCACGTAGAATCTTGGGTCTATTTCTTTATTATGTCTATGGCTATACATTACAACAGGATATTTGTATAGATTAATTCGCCATCTAGTGACACCACGAAATGCATTATGGGTGTTCGCTTTTTAACAGTATTTTCAAGTGTTTTTCGACCTTTAAATTTTGGATTTTCAAATAGTTTGGTGCCTTCATTAGTAAATCCACAATGCATTTCGGGAACTACGTTATCGTGCAATTAGATCAGGGTCAAGTTTCGCGATTGGATAGGCCTCCGTGGAATAACGCAATCATACAACAACTGCCACTTTAGCAGCAGCATGATTGTAATTTTATTTGCCATTATTTGATTCCCAACGTCCTTAATATAGCTGAGTAATGTTTTCAAGCACTTCCGATCCAAACCATCAAAATACATTACTCTTTAAAAACAAACTGTTTTTAAGGCGTTCTAAAAACGTCGTGTCACTCACCCTTTAAACCCACCCCAGGGCGAGATGAGGGTAGTTCAATTGAACTTAAGTGCGGCACGCGTTCCTTGTCAGCACTAATGTATTTTCAGGTGGCTGGCCACGCGCTTTGGAACTCGCAACGGAGGCAGAGACTAGACTGACGGTGGAAAAGCTATCCATCAATCTTCGCTTCCATCAGAACTGTCCATTCTCGCCACGCTCCGCTAAATATCTTTGGCCACATATTTTTAGCCCTCCACTTCAAAAACAACAAAAGACTGAGTTTTCGTATAGTTTAATAAAGCGCTTAAGCCTTTGTCGAAGCGATATTCCTACGCGTTGGAATATCGCGTCGACAAAGGCCTAGCGCGCCCGCGAACAATTTACGTCTCTCTCAATTAACAGATGTTCCGAATCGAAGAAGAGAGCGATCAAAACCGATAAAAAACATATTTCCAGAAAAAAGAACAACATTGAAAAAAGGGAAGGAATGTTATTTTTAGTGATAGTAAGCGGTTCAGGGTGTTTGAAGAAACTTCAAGTGTTTAGCCGTCTTCCGCCGTCTTCGGGACCGTTCGCATCAGCTTTACAAAAGTCCCTCGGAACAAAAGGTATACAGGGTGAGGCAACTTGCATCTCTGTTACGTGTTTGTATTTGAAACTTTTAATTATCAGACTCGAACTTTAAAATATTCTACTTTAGTTTTTATAATCAGACTAGAAGGTTTTTATAAAATTATCAGCTATAATGTTTTTTCTTCAAATTATCAGACTAGAATGTTATTTTTCTTCAAATTATCAGACTAGAATGTTTTTATGAAATTATCAGACTAGAGTGTTTTTATAAAATTATCAGACTATAATGGTTTTCCCAGGCGTCCGGGAGGCAGAGTTTGTGGAAGGCCGTGTGAGGACGACCACTAATCCCCCAACGGGTGGTTGTCATACTTCCGCCACGGGTGTCCCAACCCTATCCCCAATTATCCCCCCGTTGGCGTGGCCGTAACACATATCTCGCACCTGATTAATCAAGTGGACGAGCGGACTGTATTGTCCCACCCGTCACAATGGCTCATAACGAGCAAAAAAAATAATAATAATGGTTTTTTCTCAAATTATCAAACTATAATGTTTTTTTCTTTCAAATTATCAGATTATAATGTTTTTCTTCAAATTATCAGACTATAATGTTTTTTTAATTCTCAGGCTAGAATGTTTTTTTACATTATCAGACTAGAATGTTTTTTTACATTATCAGACTAGAATGTTTTTTACATTATCAGACTAGAGTGTTTTTATAAAATTATCAGACTAGAATATAGTAATGTAAAAAATATCAGACTAGAATATAGTAATGTAAAAAATATCAGACTATAGTTATGTAAAAAATATCAAACAAAAAAACCAATTCTACTAGTATCAGTCTAAAATAAAATAAATGATTTAACACTAGTATCAATTTAAAATAAAAAAAATTTTTAACACTAGTATCAGTTTAAAATATCTGAAATTATACTCAATAGTTAAAAATGGTATCAGACTAAAATATATCAAATTATCAGATTCAAAAGATTTTAATTATATCAGACTAAAATATCTGAATTTATCAGACCCCAAAAGGTTTGGAAGGTATTAGACTAAACTATGTGAAATTATCAGACTTCAAAAATTTTCACAATACATTATATTATCACACTCTAAAGGTAAAATTTGTGAAATTATTTTTAAAATTGTTTTTAACGATATCAGATCATAACCTATAGGCTAAAATATTTCCCTTAAAGAGCTATACTTATTTATCGTATGGCAACACTGTTTTAATTAGCGATAATGACATAATCGAGATGGGCCTCATCTCCCATAAAAAGAAAGCCAACGGAGAATCCATGACGGATATCTGTTGGCGTCCGACCAGAACCAACTCAAATACATCTTCTTGGCGGCGTTATTTTGGGTGACGAGGTTCTCAGTGAATGGGCAAGTGTGAACTCGTCCCAGGGTTGAAAGCTCTTGAGCGGCAAAATGCATTTTCAATGACTTTCAAAGTTACATTGCGACTGAGATGGGCTAACGTTCAAGAGCATTCAGCCGAGTACTCCAGCAAATACTGCGCGAAAACCGCCGTGTTGAGCTTCCTCTCTGTCATACTAAACAAAACAGGAAATATGAATTTGTCTGAACGATGAAGTAATGCACTAAAAGCAGGTAAGCTACATTCAAAAATATTTCTAATAAGTAGTAATAATGTTAATATTGTTCATGTTTGATTGTTGAAGTGGAAACTACTAAATAGATTTGTCAGAATCAGAATCATTTTTATTATTCAGTGAAAAAATAGTGTTACTATAACTATTCCATAAGTGGCCGAATGTTTTATTCGTTATGCCCTCTTTTGGTTGCCGTCGACAACTATAGATAGGCAGCGTATTAGCAGACGATATTAACGTTTGGCAGACAGTAGCAGAAGGATTTGCTATGTAACGCAATAACATGTATTGTGGGCTATTATGGATTAAATAAATTTAACCTATAAAAGCGTAATATTTGCATTTAGGCATTTTGCCCTAATTTGACAATAGCAGACGATAGATCAAATGAGCTACCTCGGAAGAGCGTAGCCGCAACGCCACCTAGACTCGTTTCGGTTGAGAATACTATTCGATAGATAACCAATGTTCGTTAAGTTACCAATGTTCCATACTATTAGATAACCGATGTTCGTTAAGTTACCAATGTTCCATACTATTCGATAGATAACCGATGTTCGTTAAGTTACCAATGCTCAATACTATTAGATAGATAACCGATGTTCGTTAAGTTACCAATGTTCCATACTATTCGATAGATAACCGATGTTCGTTAAGTTACCAATGTTCAATACTATTAGATAGATAATCGATGTTCGTTAAGTTACAAATGTTCAATACTATTAGATAGATAACCGATGTTCGTTAAGTTACCAATGCTCAATACTATTAGATAGATAACCGATGTTCGTTAAGTTACCAATTTTCCATACTATTCGATAGATAACCGATGTTCGTTAAGTTACCAATGCTCAATACTATTAGATAGATAACCGATGTTCGTTAAGTTACCAATGTTCCATACTATTAGATAGATAACCGATGTTCGTTAAGTTACCAATGTTCCATACTATTAGATAGATAACCGATGTTAAAGGGTCACAGGGGTTCCGAGAATTTGCAGCGTGGCCATCTTTGTTTGTGTCAAGAGTTTAAGATGAGTAAAAAAATGAGTTGGGGTTCCGCCAGAATTAGGTGGAAAATTTAGGGTTCCATAGCAAAATAAAATTGGGAACCGCTGCGATAGATAACCGATGTTCGTTAAGTTACCAATGCTCAATACTATTAGATAGATAACCAAATGATGTAAAAACTATTCGACAAACAACCAAATGGTGTAAAAACTATTCAATAAACAACCAAATGATGTAAAAACTATTCGACAAACAACCAAATGGTGTAAAAACTATTCAATAAACAACCAAATGATGTAAAAACTATTCAATAAACAACCAAATGGTGTAAAAACTATTCGATAAGCAACTAAATGGAGTAAAATCTATTCGATATACAATAAAGTGGTATAAAATCTATTCGATAAACAACCAAATGGAATAAAATCTATTCAATGAACAAATAAATGTTTTAAAACCTTTTCGTTAATCAACCAAATGTTGTAAAAACTATTTGAATAACAATAGAATCCTCTATAAACTATTCGATAAGCAACCAAATGTTGTAAAAACTATTCTTTAAACCATAGAATGTTCTTGAAACTATTCGACAAATAACTGAAAGTTATAATATCAGTTGATATATGGTGCCGCAAAATAAATGTTGAACTGACAATTACTCGATAAATAAATTAAATAACTGACTACTACTCGATAAATAATCGAAAACCAATAGGCGAGACTATAAAGTCCAGGGGGGATGAAAAGATGGTAGTCACATGACTTTGTGGAGAACTGCAGCGCCATCTATCCTACGAAATTCGAACTATTATTCATTTTATTTTGCTAATGGCGGTTTAAATTTTCTAAATTATCTAATTATTATTATTATTTAAAACATTTTGTAATAGAAAAGTGTAAGTTAATTAGCTGTCTGCAGTATCTGGAAGGAATAATTTTTTCTTAGCCCTCGCACGGCCAACTATAACCACGAGTTACCGAATCGAAGTTGGCTGTGAAATGGTAGTCACGTGATTTTGTTTTCCCATTTTAACAAGTTGGCTAAGACCAAATTTATTTTATAGTTTCGCCTATTGAGAAGAGAAAGCAGACCAAATATTGGCTATTTCGAAATAGCTCTCTCTAGAACAACAATTAGTGTAGTAAGTGCCATCAGAAGTTTATAAAATATATCTTACGAGAGAAGTATACATTAAAATGAAGCATGTACCATCGTATTCAATATAGGAGTTAATTTATTACGACTCAACATTTACCGTCGGTAAGACGAAATATTTACATTCCATAGGATTATTTACTTATTTATATACAAAATAAAATCACTACATTATGTATTTAATAACATTTGGCAGGACCACGAATAAAATAATAACCATAAGTAACATAATAACCATAAATATGACACCAAGAATGTATTTATTTATATTTAGGAAGAATGATTATGTTGCGACAATCGCCGGGCACGTTGAACGCCTTTCCCCCGTCTCGCGCTGGGGAAAGACAAAACGTCACCGGCGTTTGATTTCCATCGCGTTAGGTGACGTAAATTTTAAGCAGTCAATGAAATACCGGGACTATTCGTTTTATTTTAAGTGGAGGAGCGTACTGGGGGGACCAACGGGTGGATTGAGAGAAAGGCTAAAAACCGTCTCGACATAGACATTCTCCCTAGGTATAAATAAATACATTCTTGATGACACCTATTAGGTGGTTTTCTTCCGCCTGTTCTGGGTTTTTCGAGCAGGTTAAAAAGTGTAGCCATATGACGTCATTTTACCTCAATACTGTCTTGACGAAAAAAACGATTTGGAGTAAGAAGGGAGTAGTTAAAGGTTAAAGGTTATTTATAAAAAGCTTGCCCGTCATGTTTTCGTGAAACGAATTTTAAGCAGACGACAAAGCTAGATACACCTCCTTTCGAGGAGGAGTAAAAAGTGTAACCGTAGAGCTCTGGAACAAGCGAACAAAATTCGGGACAATGTAAATCTTACCCCGAGAACAGGCGAATAAAACGTCTTGGGGTAAAAAGTTTACACTTTTTGTCCCAGGACAAGCGGAAAAAAAACCACCTATTGTTTCAATTTTAATTTTCTAACCGAACTTTTTTTCAACACTGACACTCGCAGCTAGCTCCAACCTGGACTTGCATTCGAACTCAATAGTAAAGTATCGTCGTTGGCAGTACACTGTTAAAAAAAAATTGTTCTTATTTGAACAAATCGCCGTTCAGAAGGTTGTCCCTGTAACAGAACGCTATTTTGTTCTAATATGAACAAAAAATATTCGTTCGATAAAGAACGATGGTTGATGGTTCAATATTGAACTTAGATGTTCTATATTGAACAAACCTTCTTTGTTCAAATTAGAACGTTTAGTCGTTCGCGGTGGAACACTTGGTCGTTCGCCGAGGATCATTTTCTCGTTCGACCTGGAATGCTTTATCGTTATTGCTTTCTAAATTATAGCTCATGTCTCCTGCCGGCAGTTCATCATGCTAAATTAATAAAATAACCTAACATAACCCATTGCCCACCGAATAGGAAAACCAGGCCTATAACTAGATTATTTGAATTTAGATCTAACCTCAAGTTTCCTCAACGAAAACCATCTTATTAAGCTTAAAATATCTACCACGTCAGTGTTAGGCGTAAAGTAAATAAAACCTTTTTCATAGCGCAAAAGATATTACATTATATATCAGCCTGAGGGCCGAGAACTGATAACAATAGATGTAAGAATTTATTTGTATGCTGAAAACGTCAAACCAAATTGCAGTATATTACGAAATATTTTCTGTAAATTTTAATTCTAGAACTTGGGCAATTACATTTCCGAACGAATGTCGTCTACCTTGCCAATCAAATAAAAATATACTTAAAAAAACGGTGCGTATCCTATAAATTTGGACCTTTCACAACCCTTTTTCGTTTTCCACTTCGTTACGACACGGAGGTTATTTATATCGTTATTTGTGTGAAGTTTCTTTTCAATAGGTGGGGTAGTTTCTGAGAAACAGCGTTACAGACCTAACGCCATTTGAGTCGCTAGTGAAGGAGCTACGCTCTAACAATGAAATTGAATCTTCGGTAAATTTCCAAACACCCTGTACATACAACTACAAAAACAACTTCATTACAACATGTTCTTTTTCACCCTGTAAATAAATAACTACGAGTAATAGTTTAATCAACCAGTACACCAACTTAAAACAACATAATAATGTACGAAAAAACTACCTATAACAAAGCGCACTCAAAACCACTCATATATTACTATATGGATGTTATACTTGTTTGTTACTTTTGGCCATACGAAGTTTTTCGCAAAATAGTGTCACACTTATTTATTACTTTCGGTCATACGTTGAAAGTTTCACGCTTATATGTTAGTACATGTACATCAGTGGCGCCGCCAGGATTTTTTCCCTCGTAGGCACTACAATTTGGGGCCCCCTCTTGCCCACCAATTTTTAGTATATTTACTTAAACCATAAGTATCATAATAACCACAAGTATGACACTACCTATTTACCTAATGCAGTTTTTTAATAATGGTCTGTTTCGCCATTGACAACGTAAATTATTACGCGACTAAAGACTTATAACTCTCGGCGAATTTCTCTTAGTCTTTGGAAATCGCTGAGTGATACAGCCAAGGCCCATTAAAAATTGAAATGCTTTCAAAAATGTAAATAACGCTTACTTTGTGAGAAAATATGTATGCATTATTATATCAGAAGATAAAAATAACAATTATAAACATTAAACATTAGCTAGTTATTTTCGCTGGTATGAATAACCATCTGAAACTATACTACTACTATATAACTAACAAAGTTACTTTTTCAACTTCTATACAGGGTGATTCAATCGTCAGGACAGAAATTTATGGTGGTTGTAGGTGATGAGCTGAGAAGTATACAGGTTTTTGTCGCGTTTCTCTGCGACGAGTTTAAAGAGCGCTAGAGGGCTTCAAAGTTTGACCTAGTACCCCCTGGAAGTAGGCTGCTGTAAGCACGAACCCACGAAGCAGGAAAAAAATATTTCAGGGCTAATATAGTTAAAATATCACGCCCCTGAAATAGTTTTTTTCCTGCTTCGTGGGTGCGTGCTTACGGCAGCTTACTTCCAGGGGGTAGTAGACTGTTAACAAATTTTTTAGAGAAAGTGAGTCACCCTTTTTTTCTTTGAAAAAATACACTACATGTCTACATCTCTGCCAGGGACGGTCATTTCAAAATAGTCGTCAAAATATAGCGAAGAGCAGCGCCGGCCCTGGGGTAGAGGAAGCGGAGCGGTCGCTCTAGGCGCCAGGTGGAAAGGGGCGCCAAAATGCCAATTGCGAAAAACAATTCCGAGCGAAAAATTTATGTGAAAGCGTCGACCAAAAGGCGCCGAAAGACGATCTCGCTCTACCCTGATCAAGGTCTAGGGTCGGTGCTGGCGAAGAGAACCATATACAAGCCTTAAATCTAGTCACAAGATAGCTTGTTGTTTTGTTTATTTTTCTCTGTCGCACCTGTGCGATTTCGTGTTTCGTCTAGCCACGCGCGTAACTCCCCCTCAGCGGGAGGAGAAGTGACGGCCACGTAAGGCACCCGTTGCGTTTTTGCTTACGCCAGGGGCGTAGGAACCGGGAGGGGCAGGGGGGGCAATGCCCCTCCCTAGAATTTTGCTGGGAGGGGCAACTAATGTTATTGCCCCCTCCAACCTTTGGTCAGTTGAAATCTTCAAAAGGCTCAAATTATCATTTTAAAAGCATATACAGTTTATAGAACCTCAACTGTGTTTAAATTTCAGTCTTTTCCCGCCAATTTGCATAGTAGTAAAAAGTAAACATGCATTCGTAGAAGCTACACTCCATTAAAAATTAAAAACCATTCTCCAGACAACTTTTCGTTTATCTTTGCCCCCTCCAACTTCTAGAACGTTCCTACGCCCCTGGCTTACGCGCTTACCCCCTGGTATTATAAATGGTTATTATCCTTTTTAAATGGAGTAAATATAAACCCTTAAAATATGTGCATTAGTTGAAAGTCACAAGTTTGAAATTTTTCAGCAATTTCTCTTTTAATTCGGCTACGGAAAATTTACCAAAATGAAAAAAAGGGCCCCCTTTTTTAATAAATTTGGGGCCCCCTCTAATTTTCCACGTAGGCACGTGCCTACTCGTGCCTATGGCTGGCGGCGCCACTGATGTACATGAAGACAATACAAAGAAATCCATATAGGATTGTGTGTAAAACCTGTTCTAAGGGGAACGATCTCCTAGCTATTGGAACGAATCTATTCTATTGTGTATTTTACAAGCCTTCCTCCAGAGGGCGAAAGAGCATTCGTTCTTATTTGAACGAAATAAAATATCTTGAACACACCGTTCTCTGTTACATACCTTTAGAACACTATCGTTCATTTCTGAACAGACTGTTCTAAGTTGAACGTCTTCTGAACGAATTTTTTTAACAGTGTAGTTTTTCTTTATATGATAACATTTTAGACACCAGGGGTCTCTCTGTTGAAATAAACCTAGAATGCTCTGAAAACCAGGTGATAATTGTTGCGAATTGACATACTTATAGAAATTATGTTACTTATGGCAGGATAGATAGATGAATACTTCTCTCGTAAGGTATATTTTATACGCTTCTGGTGCCATTTATTTCGCAAGATTCTCGCTATTTCGTGGCTTCAAAAGCAAATTGCCGCTACTTGATAAAGTAATTTATCCTTAAATTTGTTAAATAGAATTATTTACAATCGGCGAAGTTCTCATTAATTAAGGGCGGCGTTTTCGCTTCTAATTAACACCTCTGCAGTGTTTTGTCTGTCAAAACTCTTACCCCCGAATTAGGCAAGAGCCCGGGCCGGATTTGGGAGGGCTTTCGCCTCCGAATGGGTGCGTAGGGCTTTCACCACCAATTGTCCCTAATTTAGCAGCGCCCAACATAAAAGGAATTGAAGACAGCCTTGTGTCTGACGCGGTGGCCGAGATCAGCGCTTTGCAATACTTCCACGGGAAACTACGACAAATTAAACAATTTAGATTATATACAAGCGAGGGTCTTAATCGTTGCCTGACAATCAATGGATGCTTGAAAGGAATCGTAAAAACTGCGGGTTATCTTTCCATTGTGAATCGGAATTTCAGAAAAAAAGTTTATTTCTAGCTTCAGAATTAATAATGATGGTCCTTCGGGATGGCAGGCAAGTTGGCAACTGTCTGTATTAATTCGGAAAATCACTTCACGAAAACTGCAAGAAATGATCATCAGTGCCGTCTTTCCCATTGGGCAAAAAGGGCACTGCCCTAAGGCTCCAAGATTCTGGAGGGCCCCATTTTTCAAATAGTGAAACGCAAAAGAAATTTTAATAAAAAAATGTTTTTAACATTGCTCGAAAGACCTAAACTTCGAATTTAGTCGCGTCTATAAACAGTTTAAATCTAAAACGAATAAAGACTTTTGGTTGTTGGTATTTTTAAATTCACAATAAGCTTCTTCTTTACTAACCTTTAGTAAGACAAGTGAAACTATTTGAACCGATAGTTGTAGATTAGAGCGACTATGGACTTCGCACTGGAGGTTAGAAACTTGGATGGAGTTACAGGGGCCTCCAATTAGGCAAAGACGGCCCTGATGATCATTTAAACACGCTAACGTAGTGTTGTGTACAATTTTCATTGGACGAGCTGAATGTTTTACGGAAAAGGGGACTACAATTTCGGAATTTTCCCCTTCCGACGGCAGCAGGCGCCAAAGCGTCTAACCAATGAAATTTGTACGTGAAAAAATGCACGATTTTTAACGGGTTGCGTTCTTCTTGGGTAGAATGCTGTGTTTATTGCTAATAGATGGAATAAAATATAATCGGGGCTTGCTCGTAGCGTCGTAGGCGTACGTCGTAGCAAGGATCCTATATGTTAGAAGGATAGGTAGCCCTCCGGCAGCGCCGTCGATATTAAGAGAGCCTCTAAACGTGGGACGTCTTGTTTCTATTCCCTCAAGGACAAATTTTGGTGGTGCTTCCTCCATGTTTTGTCCTTGACGGAATCTAAAGACGGATTCTCTATCGCGCATGACCCACCGACGGCGCTGCCATTTTTCGTCCCGTCGCCTCATATCCTTCTAACATATAGGATCCTTGGTCGTAGCTAAGCCAAGCCTTAAAACAGCCGTCATGACACTATGATACGTCACAGATCACGAGGCAAAACACCCGCGAGAAATACGAGCGTACACGAGTTTAGGTTTGAAATTCGAAAAAAAAATAACTTCTGAAATGGAGCCAGTGTTAATAATAGTTATTTTTATCTTCCGATTCAATAATTCATCATTATTTTCCAAAAGTAAACGCTATTTACACTTTTGAAAGCATTTTAATTTTTAATAGGCCTTGGCTGGTCCGTCGAAAAGGCTGCCGGCCAGGACCGTCGGTGATTTTACAGGCATCCTTCAAATACTAGAAATGGTTCGCGGAGAATTGTCAGTCCGTCGCGTCGGTACGTAATAATTTACGTTGTTATTGGCAAAACAGATTATCATTAAAAAAATGCATTGCGTGTCATACTTACGTTGATTATCTACTTATGGTTTCACGCAAGTGTGTCAGTGTCCCTACTCTAAATTCTTAATGAGAGCCATTTTTAGAATGTCCATAAATGTTTGGTGAACTTCAGACTAAGTCATTAGGCCTCGCGTGCAGGGAACTTATTTAAATAGTTGTAATTAATATCGGTTTTATTTTCGTCATGAAACCCTGATAGTAGGTCTTGAAGGCACGTGTCTAGGGCACCAGAACCCTAGGCAGATTTTAGGTTGACATTGACCTTAAACTTGGCCTTAACCCAAAGGTCGTGAATGTAAAATGCAAGTTATTCCGGCAATGCTACATAATAGACAAACCTACGGATACATCCAATGCACACTTTCTCGGTAATTTACAAAACTCACTTCTCCAAAATCAACTTAAAACCAACGCCACCATACCAATGTCACAATGACTACTAACAACGCGAGGTAACGTGCCCCAAAAATGCCTTGGAATACGTCTTTTTCACGCTGTCAAGTTGACAGCGCGTCCGTAACCGATAAAAATTATCCACGAAGCCCCTGATACCAGCCAACAATATGAAGAAACGTCGTAACAACCATTGTCATACGGGGAAAGTATCAAACGAACCTAGTAGCAGTCGAAAAGGCGAAATATGTTTAGACGCGGGATAAATAAACGAAACGAATTGCTCTACGAAGAGGCTCTCCAGTACGGAAACAGCCTATTTCCAGTGCTCAAAGGTTATTTTGTACACTGTACGTTATAGCTGGAGGGATTTCAATCGACCGTGGTAGCGCCACTAAGGTTTAATACCACTGCGAACCATCATTCGAGCATCAGTTGAAGTCGGGAAGATCCCAGCGAGCCCTTTATTTCGTAAGGCTCAGTTAGGGCGATATGTTTTTTGCCTTTTGAAGCGAGCACCAGGGAAAATTTTCTTTTGTTAGCAAGTGTTGGGTTTGAATTACAAATGTTCAACAGCAGTGGGGGTTTCTTTTTCCTCTGTGTCCGATTCCGACAGCGTTATTTTTTGTTGCAGTCTTAACTTTGGATATTTGGGGAGTTTTCGTGGCGGTTAGTTCTGGGTCGGACTTGGCCGTGAAGAGATTGAATTTCCAAGTATACCGGCGCGTTTGGTGAACGAGATATGGCGTGCTGTGTTTCTGGAGTTTTAAGGTAAAAAGACATTTTCTTTACTTAGTAACTCTTAATGCCTATTCACACTTGCTAATATTTTCCCCCAACTTTGTTGGTGAACGCAGTTTTCGCGAAACAAGTTCAATTTTCATTTACACGGTCCATGAAAAGTTGACGAGATTTTCCGCGTTAGCCGGCGACGTTATTTACTGGTAATTAAATAAATATCTTTTCGACTACAAAATAGATCCATTTACAATAATAAAGGTATATAATATTACTATTGTCATTTAGTTTTGTGGAATCGACAGGATGTGTACGAAAATTATCAAACTTAAATATTTGGAACTAAACCTCGGCCACAAAAACTGGACATTTTTTTGTCCATTCACACGAGGCAACACGGTGTATTTCGTGTTAGTCAGCAATGTTAATAAGCCTTTAATCTTAATTATGGTTTCTATTCCAACAATGAAGCGTAGGTGTTAGTAGATGTAGTTTTTGTAGGACATTTACGCATCAGTATTTCGATTAGTATGACGTTTAACGCTAATGGTTTACGATAGTCTGTCTAACACGCTATTGCAATATCTCTTGGCAAGAGGAGCCGGGTTCGATCCCAGCTTATGGCACTGGGTGAAAACCTGGATTTACTCCCGCGTTGAGTTTGCATGTTTTATCTCCACTGGTTAAACCATGGACTGTATTATAGCTATAATACAGTCCATGGTCCGAGTTTCGCGTCTTTTAGTTTGCTCGAAGACCAATCGGTACGAGCTATTAGTAAGTTTTTAAATTTCTTCAAATTTGTTTAGGGTTTAGCTTTACTATCCCTTTTCATAATGGACTAATCTACTTATTCGCTAATTTTATCATCCTTTACATTCAGTAAAGAAGCGAATGTTTATAATAGTAAATTTTATGTTTCGATTCAATAGTTTATTAGTGACCGAAAACTATCGCAACGCCCCCTTTGGTTCGCCATTGAAAGCTAGATAGGTAGCGGCTAAAGCAGACGCTATTAGATTTTCCTCATCGTTATTCGAAAATTTGACTTTATAAAAAATGATACTTGCATTTTAATATAATTTTTGCATCGTTTGCTTATATTCTGATAAGTTTTAATTTGTCTGTAGCAGACGCTAAATCATAGGTACAACCTCGGAGAAGCTTGCTCCGATGCGCCACCTAGTCTCGTTTCGGTCGCGAATTCTTTATTTTATCAAAGTAAATGTTATTTTTTACTTTTTAAAAGCGTTTGGATTTGGAAATAAGCCTTATCTGATCCGTCAATAAGCATTGGCTGCGGCAATTTTTCGGACAACATTACAAAGACTAGTAATTTCTAGCTAAGAGTTGTCAGTCCTTAGACACGTAAGAATTTATGTGGTCATTGGTGAAACCGATATTTTCATTAAAACATTGACCTTGAGAAAGTAGAATGTGTAATACCATAAGTCTATAATATTGTTCCATAAGTTTGTCACTTTGGGGAATATTTTATTGAGAGCTAATAACGGAGTGACGTCATCACCAGAAGAAAATCGCCTTCTAGCGAGGCACTGACAAAGGCTACGTGTGACGCGTTAGTCAGCGGACGCAAAACGGCGACGAAGCCCGTAATGCAGTCTGTCTTGCGAATAGCTCTCAGTAAAACCTTTGCATGTGAAGAGTATCAAGTGTCACACTTATGAAAAATATTATACACTTACGGTCATACTTATCTTAGTTGATTGTTTTTATGAAGCTTATACATAAATATACTTCAGCCACGTCACTCAATCCCTTGAGTAATGATAACTAAATCAGGAAATAAACTTAAGCCACGTCACTCAATCCCTTGAATAATGATAACTAAATCAGGAAATAAACTTAAGCCACGTCACTCAATCCCTTGAATAATGATAACTAAATCAGGAAATAAACTTAAGCCACGTCACTCAATCCCTTGAATAATAAAAACTAAATCAGGAAATAAACTTAAGCCACGTCACTCAATCCCTTGAATAATGATAACTAAATCTGGAAATAAACTTAAGCCACGTCACTCAATCCCTTGAATAATGATTACTAAATCTGGAAATAAACTTAAGCCACGTCACTCAATCCCTTGAATAATGATTACTAAATCAGGAAATAAACTTAAACCACGTCACTCAATCCCTTGAATAAGGATAACTAAATCAGGAAATAAACTTAAGCCACGTCACTCAATCCCTTGAATAATGATAACTAAATCAGGAAATAAACTTAAGCCACGTCACTCAATCCCTTGAATAATGATAACTAAATCAGGAAATAAACTTAAGCCACGTCACTCAATCCCTTGAATAATGATAACTAAATCAGGAAATAAACTTAAGCCACGTCACTCAATCCCTTGAATAATGATAACTAAATCAGGAAATAAACTTAAGCCACGTCACTCAATCCCTTGAATAATGATAACTAAATCAGGAAATAAACTTAAGCCACGTCACTCAATCCCTTGAATAATGATAACTAAATCAGGAAATAAACTTAAGCCACGTCACTCAATCCCTTGAATAATGATAACTAAATCAGGAAATAAACTTAACCACGTCACTCAATCCCTTGAATAATGATAACTAAATCACGAAATAAACTTAAGCCACGTCACTCAATTCCTTGAATAACGATAACTAAATCAGGAAATAAACTTAAGCCACGTCACTCAATCCCTTGAATAATGATAACTAAATCAGGAAATAAACTTAAGCCACGTCACTCAATCCCTTGAATAATGATAACTAAATCAGGAAATAAACTTAAGCCACGTCACTCAATCCCTTGAATAATGATAACTAAATCAGGAAATAAACTTAAGCCACGTCACTCAATCCCTTGAATAATGATAACTAAATCAGGAAATAAACTTAAGCCACGTCACTCAATCCCTTGAATAATGATAACTAAATCACGAAATAAACTTAAGCCACGTCACTCAATTCCTTGAATAACGATAACTAAATCAGGAAATAAACTTAAGCCACGTCACTCAATCCCTTGAATAATGATAACTAAATCAGGAAATAAACTTAAGCCACGTCACTCAATCCCTTGAATAATGATAATTAAATCAGGAAATAAACTTAAGCCACGTCACTCAATCCCTTGAATAATGATAACTAAATCAGGAAATAAACTTAAGCCACGTCACTCAATCCCTTGAATAATGATAACTAAATCACGAAATAAACTTAAGCCACGTCACTCAATCCCTTGAATAATGATTACTAAATCAGGAAATAAACTTAAACCACGTCACTCAATCCCTTGAATAAGGATAACTAAATCAGGAAATAAACTTAAGCCACGTCACTCAATCCCTTGAATAATGATAACTAAATCAGGAAATAAACTTAGGCCACGTCACTCAATCCCTTGAATAATGATAACTAAATCAGGAAATAAACTTAAGCCACGTCACTCAATCCCTTGAATAATGATAACTAAATCAGGAAATAAACTTAAGCAACGTCACTCAATCCCTTGAATAATGATAACTAAATCACGAAATAAACTTAAGCCACGTCACTCAATCACTTGAATAATGATAACTAAATCAGGAAATAATCATAAGCCACTTTACACAATCACTTGAATAATGAGAACTAAATCAGGAAATAAAATAAAGTCAGGTCACTCAATCCCTTGAATAATGATAACTAAATCAGGAAATAAATCACTTGGAACCAGTCCTTTTTACAATAATGATAATAGATCCGAAACCATCAGAGAAAGTAATAAGGTTGTGCCAAGGGTATTAGAAAATCTCGCGAAATTTTTGGTTTACGAAAATTAAAGGGGGTGGGTGGGGATTTCACCCCATTGCCCCAACCAAATGACGTTCCCGATTATTGCTACGTGATAGCATGGCAACTCAATATATTTCTTAAAAATAAACCCAAAACTTAAATAAATTATAATATTAACGGTTTGAATTTGTTGAAAAGGCTTGAAGAGTTAAACTTACGAATATTATCACCGAACTGATTTTCAGAGCTATTAATAATCAGCTAGGCTAATACCCAACCTCAGGCCCAAGTCATCGAGCGAATTTTAATGCCTTTAATTCAGGTGGCCGGATTACAATGCGTAGGAGGTTGGTGGCAAGCCCTTTCATGCCACAGCTCCCTACACTCACTATTACAGTTAACCAAACAAATTTTTATGGAAGGGGAAACCGAAGAGCTCGGTTGAAAACCCCTTAAACCAGTGGGGAGAGAACTTGCAAACTATACGTGGAAGGAGTTTTTAGCCAGTGCCACAAGCTGGGATTGAACCCGGCTCCTCTTGCAGCGAGGCGAAAGAGTTAATCACTCCGGGATTTGCTTGAAGCATATTTCAATGACTCTGCAAAAACTATCTGATATAAAAGATTTTTATATCATCTTTATATTATCTTAATATTTTAAAGGCAGCCATAAAGAGTCCGTTGTATCTGCACTAAGTCTATAATCCGTTCGATTTCACCAAAATATTTACCGTGTTACCTTTGCTTGGCAATAAAAATAAAATGTTGAGAGATTACTTAACAAAATATCGTAGGTTCATTCAGCTACAACGCCGATGTAACAAACTGGACAAGCCATCATATTCTTTTGAAATCCAAACATTTATTTATTCATAGCATGAGCTTCTTATTTTTAAAACAATATTTTCAAGCAACATAAACTTTAAAAAAAAGTCTGCGCGAATATCCGAATTTATCAAATAATTCGGTCGAATATCGAGACGAATAACAGTCTTGATATTCGTTTCAAGCCTCTTTTGGTATTTGACGGCTAGGAAGGCGGCGTACAATAAAATTCAAATAAAATTATAAAAGAACGTACGTCATTGGTCAGTTGGCTCTCAGCAGATACTTTTTGTGTGTACAGAAAGTTTTGGTTTTTAATTTACGTCATAGGTCACCTATGACGTCATTAAATAATTCAGTTTAGATAATAAATTTAAAAATATTTCGATTATTAGACCTCGACTAATATTCGGGCTATGTTCAACTAATATTTGGGGCATTATTCGACGAATATTCGATAATGTAGTATTTTCGTTAAGCCTAACTATTCGGTATTTGGTTTGAAAACTATCATTCGTCTCGGTATTTGATTAGAAAAAAATTGGGTATACGATATTCGTCTCGATAGGCTAAGTGCAGAAGTATATAAGACCTTTCTTACAAGATAAGTATTGCTAATTTGCTTAGAATGTGTACCCTTGTTGACCTAAAAGTTATAGGTGGTATTCACGAAACGTAAAGACAAGAGGGCGGCCATTGTTCAACGTTAGAAATTTAGCTGGGAAGGGGGATGACACTAGCCTTCGGCGATGCTGATGATGACGTCACGGGAATACTTCCTGTAGATCGGAAAATATAGTTTGTAAATAAGAAAATATAATTTCATTTTACTCATGGAATCTGCATTGAACCTGCGAAGGTAAGGCCTAACGTCTGATAATATTGTGTTTTAAACTATTATTATTATAACGACGTGTAACAATTGGATAGACCCCTCCCTAAAAAAATTACGTACCAAATACTTGAATCACCTGAATATTATTCAATTTAATTCAAAATTAAGTCTATTTATTTATACTTTTATTTCCAGAAACCTAATAATACTATTATAAAAGAGAAAAACAAGTACTAAATTGATACTATTAATAGAAATAATTGATAATTTAGGTGCTGGTGTAAAATTTAAATATATTACGTAATCTGTGATTTATAAATCCATTTTGGTAACCTAATTCGAGTATGGCATTTCCGCCCAGCCAAATAGTATTACATTATAGCTTGAGATATCAAGCTCTGATTTCAAAGTAAAAAACTGCTTTTAAGTGCTCTTAAGTGTCGTGAGATAAGGCATCAGTTTTATCTAATCATTTTATAATAGCTCAGTTTCTCTTTGGGTGAAGTGTTTTAACACTTTTAAATGATCCATTTGTATTTTCGGGACTGTTGGCGCAAAATTAATTGTCGTTTGGACCTGAAGAGTGACAGGTTGTACTGAATACTTTTATTCTTTTATTAAAATTGTTTTCGATCTTTTGAACAACGTCTTACGAATTAACAACTATAATCTAAATAATTTTATGCATAGAGATACTTGTTATTCGCCAACGAAAACTACCGCTACGCCCCCTTTGGTTCGCCATTGAAACCTAGATAGGTAGCGGCTAAAGCAGACGCTATTAGTTTTTTCTCATCGTCATTCGAAAATTTGTCTTTAAAAATAATGATACATGCATTTTAATATAATTTGTGCATCGTTTGCTTATAATTTGATAAGTTTATTTAACATACTTTTAATTTTTCTGTAGCAGACGCTAGATCTTAGGCGCAACCTCGAAGAAGCTAGTGCCGTTACGCCACCTAGACTCATTTCAGTCGCGAATAGGACTGGTGATAGCATAAATTGCTGATGTCTTGTTCAACTTGTTAAAATGTTCCACGCGCTCTTTAATATTTTAGCGTAAAAGGCTCGCGCATTTTTATTATTTTAATGATCTCGCGCGAAATCGCTCGAGCCCGTTTACACTAAAATATAACGACGCGTGTGGAACTTTTTAACAAGTTGAACAAGACATAAATAGAGTTTATGCTAGCGTCTATTGTTATTATCTAATCGAGGGGGAGGGGTTGTTTCGGTCGTGACACAAAAACTACACGGCATTTCTTAGTACGGTATATATGTGATAATAATAATCAGCTAAGCTGGTACCCAGGGCTCAAGTCATCGAGCGACTTTTAATGCCATTAATTCAGCTGGCCGGATTAAACTGCGATGGAGGGTGGTGACAAGCCTTACACTCACTATTACCATTCTAAATATTCTTGGTCATTCCTTTAATTTTTATATATACTGGGAGTTTTGATAGATTTGGAATTTTAACCGGTTTTTGGATTTATTTATTTATTTAGTAAATTTCCCGGTTTTCTTGTCTGGGTTTTGGGTTTTTTTTCCTTGGATTTCGACTATTCGGATTTTTTTCTTTCATAATTATTTGTAGTGATTTCTTGGAAGTCATAATTTTCTGATATGTTCATAGATTTCGTTATTTTTTCGTGGATTTAGTGATTTTGGAATTCATAGTGGGAGTTTTACTTGTTTCGAAGCTTTGGTAACTTTCTGTCACGTTTGATTCTTCGAATCAAACTATACGATAGTTATCGTACAATGTTCCTAAATTAAATAAATGTCTCCGATATAGGTCAAGCTAAACAAAGGAATGAGAAAAATACGTGAAACGTTTTTGTTCCAGAATTATCGATGAGGCAGACTGAGACATTAAGGTGACACCGCATCAGGGACAAAATGGGATCGTACAAGTTCTCGTCGGAAGTGAAGAAGAAGTGCGTCAATGCCCAGGATTCCGGGATCAGTTGGGTTATGGCCGTGGCCTGCCTCTTCATGACCTTCATCGTCATTGGGATCAACCGGGCCAACGGACTCTTGTTCGTCGCCTACTTGAACTATACGCAAAGCTCCAGGCAAGTGGCGTCTTGGCCTTTCAACGTGTCCGGAGCGGCCGTTATCATCGTCGGTAAGCGAACACATTCAACTCTCTCTCTAATTTAAGATTTTCCGTGCAATTGGGCAATGATGGCCTTTAGCAATTGCGCATCGTAGCCAATAGTTTTATTATTGACTATCAAGGCTAATAGTGTCTTTCGTGCAACTGTCCATCAGTGTCAATAGTGTCTTTCGTGCAACTATCCATCAAAGACAATAGTGTCCTTCGTGCAACTGTCCATCAGTGTCAATAGTGTCTTTCGTGCAACTGTCCATCAAAGACAATAGTTGTCTTTCGTGCAATTGTCTATCAAAGTCAATAGTGTCTTTCGTGCAATTGCCCATCAAGGTTAATAGTGTCTTTCGTGCAATTGTCCATCAAGGTCCATAGCTTCATTCGTACAATTTTGAATCAAGGACCATAGCTTTTTGTGTGAAAATTGACCATCAAGGGCAATAGTTTCGTAATATTTTTCATTATGATCAATAGTTTATTTCGTAAATGAATTGCCCAATAATTAGGTCCATATCTTCTTTCATTCACTTGTCCATAAAGGTCAATAGCTTTTTTATTTAATTTGTCATCAATGGTCACTATAGTTTCTCAGTAAAATATTTTCATCGATGAACCTTGCTTTATTTCGTGTAATATTTTCATCGATGAACCTTGCTTTATTTCGTGTAATATGTTCTATCGATGACCATTAGTCTATCAAGTGCAATTTTTCATTGAGAGCATTTTAATTGGAGCTTAGGGCATAAATTAGATTAGTTCTACCAAATCTAACTCATTAATAAATCAATTTCAATATTTTCCGTTGTAGCTCCGATAATCGGTGTACTGTCTACGAAACTCTCTCCGCGCGCCATCTGTCTGGCAGGAGGAATACTAGTGTCCTTCGGGGCCTCCGCCTGTTTCTTCTCAGTGGATCTTTATTACGTCTCGCTGTTCTACGGACTGACCCGAGGTACGTCTCTGCGTTTCTCTCATCAATCAATATTTAGCCATTTCAGATATTTCAAAAAAAGAAATTTCCTACTCGTGGGTGGATGAAACGTTAAATTCGCTTTAACGGTGGTCCCAATTTTGAATGCCCTAGTATAGAGTGTAAGGCACACTCACGTCAACATTTTCAGGCTTTTACGAGGCATTTTTCTAAGCCTTGTCACTTTATACGTTTTAAGCTGAAAACTTTCTTTTATAAGCGTCAATGATATCCTAGAAGTATTTGACGATAACCTCGAGCTATTGTTAAATTTATTTAATTTCCTGGGATAAGGAAGGCGTCATAGAATCTGCGCTGTCAATGCAACCGAAAATTTGGTCCAATTTGGAGTGGACGGAAGTGCCCCTAATTGGATTTGTGTATTGTATCGTACGGCGTCAGATTTTTCCTAGACTTGGATTTCAACTGATCTCGTAACGCATTCCGGGTTTAATTAGCCTTTACAGTTTACATAAAGCGGCCAAACTCAGAAGATAAAGTGTCTGCTCGTGAAGTAGCTCTTTTTTCTACAGATGTCGCTAGCGTCGAAATCGAAACAAGATGCTTAAGCCACATTTTGACGCGGCGTTGATTGGCTAGTACTAAGGTAAAATGGACAAGAGCTTAATTTTTAACAATATATATTATTATATATTCCTATAAAATATATTTTGTCTAATTATAATAATTATAAATGATTCTCTGACGACGTTAATTCGCTATTTTGAATTTTAGCTTCCTTTGCCATTAATAGATGTCACCACGCTCTCCGGTAAAGTCGTTTGTTCGAAGAATCGGATAATAAGGGCCTTATCATAATACAGGTGGCAATGATAGAGCCGACTTTTGCTTTAATAAACTGCTGCATTTTTATTTGTTAAGCATGTGATAAATCACAGAGCATTTGCTGAGTTTATGAGCTTCTCGCGTTGGCTGCTACGTGGCTCGGTATCCACTGAAAAGGCTAATTACATAACATTAAAGTCTATTCAAAAGGCGAGGATTTTTTCGTTTAATTTGATTACCAGGCGTAAACTAACACGTATACTCAGTTGCAGGTTAAGAAAGTCATTTGGCGGAAAGGTACTGGCACTAATTTTTGGTAAATTGGCGGCGGGAATTTCAGAATTTCGAATTTCAGGCATTTCTGGTGAATTCCTAAAGGTTCCTACGCATGTTATATTAATGTAGATTATTATTTTTAAGCTTCATTATAGCGTATTTTTATTACGCTACTAAACAAACATTAAAACACGCGTTTATGTACGTCAACCTGGTAATCTCGGCATTACCCGTTCTATACTTACCCTGGACTCGCCAAACGGAAGTTTATTAGGTATGCCCATGGACTAATTAACAACAGGGACGGTCCGGCCTGGGAAAAAGGTAAAAAGAACAAGCATCGACGCACTCTAGCGGTACTCGCGGGCATAAAAGGAAATGCTTGTATAGGCTGGTGATTCAAAATAACCGGGGGGGGGGGGGGAGAGAAAATAGGGAAAGAAGCTTCCTTGGAATGCTTGGGCCTTGGAATTTAAAAGTTGAACCATGAGATTACCATGCGGTGCTAATATATTAGTCTTTTAAATTAATCGTCGTAAAAATTTAGAACGTCGAGCTTTTCCGATAGTACATATAGTAAAATATTCTGCTTACCGTCTGAAAGCAATTCCCAAATTTGTTACGGTAATTATTATCATCATAATATAATATTATTCATAAATATAAATGATTGTACCAAGGCTTAATAGTTGTTTACCTTTTTTTGATGATGAATAATTTCCGAGATAATTTCGAATCTATCTTAGAATCGGAGGTGGAAAAATATCATTTAACTATACCAATTATACTAAAATAATAACTATAATTATAGTTATTTAACGTGATAACATGGATGGTTATGAGAGACGTTTGGGGTTTCCTTTGTAAACAACAATCTGAAAATTCAAATCCCAACCGCTAAAACCGTTAAAAATCTGTTTCCTGTTTATGACGTTTGAATCACCAGGATAAAAAATATTTGCCAGGCAACGCTGCTGAACGCGTTAACACTTTTTTTTGGGGTCTTTATAGGGAAATGTTATAGATCTGGACCGTCCCTGTTGTTAATTAGTCCATGGTATGCCTCTCTTGAAGGAATAAAAAAATTATTATAACTATTTTTAAATCTTACCTATGTTAATTTGATTAATTCACACTTTGAAATATAACGCAATAGACGGTATTTTCCAAAATAATATAACGCGTGTGGGTATACTTAGAAATTCAACCGTAAACAGGCCAAATTAGAAATTCCCGACTATAGAAAAAATCTTTTATATCAGATAGCTTTTGCAGAGTCATTGAAATATGCTTAATTTGGTCTCAGGGAAATCGCGGTGATCGTGCTAATTCTTCGCGTAAAATCATTTTTAATGGAAATTAATTGCAGTTGCGGAGTGATTAACACTTTCTCCTCGCTGCACGAGGAGCCGGGTTCCATGCCAGCTTGTGGCACTGGCTGAAATTACGGTAATTTACCGCAACACGGTAAATTACGCGCTAAATTACCGCGTAATTTACTGATTTCCTAAATTACGGTAATTTAAGAACTCTGGGTGTCACAAAACACTGCGCCGCCCCGGGGACCCAGCCTTCTTAAGCCGCCACTGGTTCCATAATAACTTGTTAAGATGAACTGTAATTGTAGGTATAGGGAGGCTTGTCACCACCCTCCTACGCGTTGTAACCCGGCCACCTAAATTAAAGACCTTAAGAGTCTCTAATGGACTTGGGTAACCCGGTCACTTGAATTAATGGCTCTAAAAGTAGCTACATGACTTAGGCCTAAGTTGGTGCATTGAGGATTATTAAAACCACAGAAGCTCCGTTTAAATGAAGCCAGCTCCAATACGTATTTGGAAAACAAACATTTAATTTAGAAATTATTTATCGGAGTGGGTGAAACTACGTGTCAGAACCTGCTCAAACTGCATATACCATAAACCACCGGTACCACCCTCGGGTACTTCACATCAAAAGTCCGTTTTGCCTTTTAATTACATAACGTAAACATAGATGGCGATCGTATCTGTGAAAGAAGAAACGTAAAATACGAAGTATCGTTACCAAGTATGTAGGGATACGAATTTCTGAAAACACTCAAACAGATCGATGCAAATGAGAACAAATAAACCACGGTACACTCTTTTACGAATTTTGTGGGAGGGGCTTAATTGATTAATTTGTCATAATTGCCATCTGTGAGTCCATTCGTGTGTAGTTTAAATTTGGGCAATAAGTACCGCTGCCTACCGACCAAGTTGCAAACTCAACGCAGAAGGAGTAGTTCCGAGTTTTCACCCAGTGCCACAACTTGGGAACGAACCCGGCTCCTCTGGCTGCGAGGCGAAAGCGCTAACCACTCCGCCACCCCACCTTAATTAATTGAAAATTAATGGAAAAGGAAGATAAAATTCAAAATAGCGAAACAATATCGTCTTCAGAAAACCATTGTAGAGTATTATAATTAGACAACTTATACTATACTTACACTTGTTAGTGGACTTTAACCTAAATTATATATCCCATATAAAATATATTGTTAACAAGTTTGCAAGCCAAAATATACCTCTCCTCGGAAGAATGGTCCCTAGTGGTATTAATTTCTCGACACGACCCCCAAAGATATCTCCGCAATTCAGAGTTATTTACGAAAAACGTATTCTCGGTTCAAACCCTGCCCGGTATAAAATTTTAATTTTAATTTAAATAATTGAGACGAAACAATCGAGTTTAATTTATTCAGAATATTATAAATTAAGTAGTTACAACAGTGAGTTAGACTTACTAAAACCATGCACAATTGAATTTAACCCTTTTTACAGTACATGTTTATCAGTTGAATATAATACTAAGCAAATTTTAATGAAAGAAATATCTACAGATGGTATTTGTATTTTTCTCGCTTACGAAATACTTGCCGCATCTTTAACGCTCATTTTATTTCAACGCTCATAGACTTCCAGTTGACGTTGTGACACATACCGCATGAAAAAGACCAATGCCGTCCAATTTCCAATATCATATAATGACTCGCACACCCAGGAAATCATTGACTGCGTTAGAAATCGTAGATATCCAAATATCCACACCAAATATATTTACAAGAAGCAAAAACCTTACCATCAACAAAGCACAGAGAGCCACTTGACTAACCGCCAGCTCCTAAAGCAATTAACGTTAAATTATCTCCTTTGAATTAACACAACTATATATAGGTCGTTAAGAATACCCGTAAATAAATAACAAAAAAAACTAACAAAGTGGACCACCCACAGGGTCTACCCTTTAACCCTCTAATCTCTAATGACTGCGCTAAAACAAGATTTAACCTTTAAAATTAGGCCTTCATAAATTCATTAATAAAAAAAGACTTTATTACCTATTATGCTTACGATGCGTGTCTTAATTTCAGTGAACCTAAGCAGCTATCGGTGATTCTGTGGTAGTGCGCTCGACTGCCAAGCCGAATGGCCTGGGTTCGAAACCTGGGTGGCGCATTTGTTTTTAATCAATAGAGAAACGCTAAATTAGAATTTCTTCGATGCAATAATTTCTATTTCAATTCTATTTCAATTAAACCAAAATTTCGTACTCTATTAAATACGCTTCCGATAAAGCTGAAGGTCTAATTTTCAACGAAGCGTAACAAGTGTCGGTGGTTCTGTGGTAGAACGTCCGCCTGTCAAGCAGGAGGTCTCGGGTTCAAATCCCGCCCGATGCGATCGCAAATTGATACTAAGACGAATACCGTGTACAACTGGTGGAAACCCTGCCATTGGACGTTGAGAGGTAGCATTACACTCAGCACTCTGTCCGTCCCAAAGTCATTAAGAAGAAGTTGGAGAGAAAACGCCCATACAAACACAACAGGCTCAACATGCACAACCATCAGAACACAAACTCAACACTCACAACCTACGCATAAACATTACAAAAACGTAATATACCAAACCGTCACGACGATGAGCGAAAAAACACCATCCAAACCAAACCGCATATGAATGCGTTAACGCTCACCGTCACACGGTGGTTTTGCCAACCCTTCGAGAAACTGCGTACGCAGTGATTACACTTTGCACCGAAAATGCCTGACAGCCAGACCCACAGACCCACAGACAGACACGGTGGTTGTATAACCCCTCCTAGGGGACTTTGTCCCCTCTCAGAGGTAAAAATTACTATAATTTAGGTTATTGCCAAATTTACAAACGAGCCAATCAACGCGAGGGGTCCAAATGTAGCGTAAGCATCTTGTTTTGATTTTGACGCTAGCGACATCTGTTGAAAAAAGAGCTACTTCACGTCAAACCGACACTTGCTTTAATGACGTAGGGATGCATACTATCAAAAGTAGCATAAGACCCAAATGAGAGTTTGTAAAAAAGGGAAACGAAGGGGGGGTCGGAAAATGCGTCAACAAAATCGAGGTACTCCAGCGCCGCCGAGTGATGCGTTTTAGAACGTAAATATAGACTAAATATAAAGTTGCTAGTGCTATTCCAACTAGTAGGTTATGTAGTCTATAGTGTGACTAGGTCTCACTAGAAATTTTAATAGGCGCGAAGGTACAGCTGACACACTTTTGGGTCTTATGCTACTTTTGATACTATGCATTTCATCAAGGCTTCAAGCTCTATATAAACAGTAACTTGCAGGTCCTGTCACTCGAAAATATTACTTCTTGGCGATTTCCTTGAAAATGTTTTATTTAAACGTCTTTTGAGTTTATTTTAATTCGGGTAAATACAATAAAACTTATGACAGACCTATAACGCTACTTATCGTAAAATTGCAGGTGCTGGACTTGTCCTAACAACCAACATGATACCGGCCATAATCAACCAAAACTTCAAAGTGCACAGGGCCACCGCTTTCGGCATCGCCACATCGGGGACGGCGCTGGGCACGTTCATCTTCCCGGCCGTGACGCAATTCTGTTTGGAAGAATACGGACTGAAAGGAACTTTTCTCCTTCTCGGCGGGATGGCGCTGCATTCGTGCATCGGCGCCACTATTCTGGGCCTGCGCAGAGAGGATGGCTCTCTACAGCTGATCAACTACAGCCCCAAAGGGACGGATGAAAAACCCAGCTGCGAGTGCGCGGTATCAGCCGATATCTACGGCTTACCCAGTTCAGGCGTGTCGAGTCCGCGACAGAGCCGGGTGCTGCCATCTGGTATCAATTCGGACAACGATTTGAATAAAATGGCGGATAAAAACGCGAACGGTGACGGGAACGTGAATAAAAACCATAACAACGTGGATAATTTTAAGGAAACCTCAAATCTGACTATTATATGTGATATATTAAAATCACCCCATTTTTACTTGTTGTGTTTAACGCAGATATGTTTGATGAACCTTACCGGCACATTCACGCTAGTCATCGTCGACTACGTCATGGATAAAGGCGTGCCCGAAAACTCGGCCTTCTGGATTTTGACCGCGTTTTCGGTTGGGGAGATCTTGGGGAGGTTGGCGTTGGGGTGGATCACCGACAAGAAGCTCTTGAGCCGTCAGATATATTTGGCCATTCAGATGAGCATTGGCGGAATCAGCTTGATACTATTGACGTTCGCGCCGTCGTTCACGCTGCAGCTGGTCGCGACGGTGGTGCAAGGCGTGACGCAAGGGACGCTCATGTCCATCGCCGTCATCCTACTGACGGATTACTTAAAGTTGGAAGCGGTCACGTGGGCTGTTTCCTTGATGCGCGCTGTCAACGGGGTTTTGGTCTTATCCAGAGCGCCCATTATTGGTATGTACCGAGTAAGGGGTCCACGCATAGATATAGGAAACGTATATAAAGGTCTAGATAAAATATTTCAAAGGGAGTGAATACGGAGGTGACAGCTAGCAGAAACGCGTAATTTCTGCAGGCTATCCTTATAACGCGCTATCTATCGGTAAGAAAGCTCGTGCTATCGTCGCGAGAGCCATTGTCGCATGCTTAAAAATTATACTAAAAGTCACCAACAGATGGTGTCTAAAGACTACGGCATGCGGAAAGGTCAAGCGCTTAGTACTAAAATGCAAAGAGAGCTCGCGCTCTTGGTCACGTGCCTTCCTCGGTGTCTGCTAGGTGTCAATTCCGTATTTTATGTTAGGCTTAGATGCCCCGAAATTTATCTAGACCTTTATATACATTTCTTATATCTATGGGTCCACGTCTATTACGGCGTAATAATAATAATCAGCTAGGCTAATCACCCAAGGCACCACCTTAGGCCTTAGTCATCTAGCGACCTTTAAAGCCATTAATTCAGGTGGTCAGGTTACAATGCGTAGGAGGGTGGTGGCAAGCCCTTCATGCCACGCGAGCCAACAGCTCCCTACACTCACAAGTTTTTATAGAAAAAGGAAACCGATTAAATCGGGGGGAAACCCCTTAAACCAGTGGGGAGAGAACTTGCAAACTCAACGCGGAAGGAGTAGCTCTGAGTTTTCACCCCAGTGCCACAAGCTAGGATCGAACCCGGCTCCTTTCGCTGGGTGGCGAAAGTGCTAAAAATGAAATATTTTCTTGACAATGGAATTAATATTGATTTATATTAATGACTTACGTGTTTGTATCAGAGTTGGGTAAAACTCAGTGTGAATTTGAATGAAAGATTTTGACACCACACTGATCATAAATTCATCATTCATCAATCCCATTTTATTTACAAAAATAACATCCGCTAACTCAAGTGATAATAAACTCCTATTTTAATTCTGACGGGTAAAGCAAAATGTAAACTGACCTTCTTGTTTTTATACTCCCCTTTTGACCCCCACTAGTCAGTGACTATTAAAATAAATTAAGGTAGGAGGCTCACTACTCAGACTGACTACAAAAAATACCCTTATGTCCAACCCTAGTTCATAAACTGCTGAATTTTCGTCAGCTAAGTAGACGATTTTCCAATATAAAACACAAAGCATCTGCAGCAATTTATAAGCTTCTCGCGTTGGCCGTTATGTGGCTTTATGTAAACTGAAAAGGCTAATTATGCTTTCTTTCAATTCCAGGCTACTTTCGAGACGAGCACGGTTCCTACGACCAACTGTTCCAGATTATATCGGGCATTTGCTTCTTCATCAGTTTGATCTGGATTATTGACCGTATAGTGCAACGGATGAAAAGTCGACCGGACAAGACGACGCAGCTGGAAATCGACGCTTCTTAACTTGAAACCATTTCAAGTGAATTATTGGTCGAAGGTCATTACTCCTAGTCACACGCGTATTGTGTAAAGACTATAAGCTATAAACCAAATAGAAAATAATTTGGCCACGAATAAACAGGTGGCGCCATGAGACTTCCTAGTCAAGAACTAAGAAACTAAATTGACTGGTAAATTAAGACATAAACTAATGAAAAATATAGTTCTATAGGCGTTGGGTCTATTTGTACATAAATTTTAAAAGGAGGTCATCAGGATAGGAGTATTCAACTTTGAGTGGCTTCTATCACACGATACGTCATCGATAAAATTTTAAAATATTCGTAGCTTATAACGAATCCATTTAGTTTGGACATTGCACGATAGCTGGCGCCATGGTAAAGGGTAGGTTTTAAATTAAATCTTAGCTTCTCTGGAATTTCAACAGATGGCGCTGAGGAAGCTAAGATTTACATTACAGGTTCTTGAACGAGGATACCGCAGCTGAATACTCCTAGCTTGATAAATTCCTGATTACATAAAAAAATAAATAGTTATATATATAAAATAAAAAATTTCAAATTATTTACATAAATGCCTTAAAAATGCATACTTGTCTCAAACAGAGCATAGCGCCGATTTTTCAGAAATCCACGGCGCAGTTCGGGGCTAGAGAAAATATCAGTGACAACGGTGGTTCTAGTGTCAAATCAGTGGCGTAACAAAGTAGGGGTGCCTTTCGTCTTAAGAATAATTTTTTTGCTACGAAAATTGTACTAATGTTTGATAACCAATAAAAAAAGTTTTTTTATTAAGGGCCCTTTTGATATCCTTCGGGGCCCAAACGTTGTCGTTACGCCACTGTGTCACACCAAGGTTTGTAAAATCGTGCATGCAAACCATTTATTTTCGGATACCATTTCGGATCAAAAATAGCCACTATCTTTTTTCAGAGATATATTCAGCCATGGACGCTAATTTTAGAGGGGAAAGTCAAGCTTTAACCAGTTAGATAGCCATATAGCCCATTAAAAACTAAAATTTATGGCGAAACCCGCATCAAAAAATATTGAGTGGTTAATTTTTAATAAAATAGATAAATTTCGGGAAATCGAAAAGCGCGCGTCTGCCGTGACACCTGGTGAGAAGTCGGTGAGACAGAAAAACAACGTAAAAGCGCGCGCTGCTGAAGACGCAAAAAATTGGTTTTGCGTTCCAGTTATAAGAGACTTAAGCCTAAATTGCGCGATTTTAAAAGTTAGGATAGTTCGCAAATCGCTCATACGGGGTTAGGGGAGCTGGCGCCAGCCCCTAAGATGGCGGCGAAAATTCAAACCCAAACACCTGGCGTTATTTTTCGTTTTAACTTTTTGGGCCAAAAGCTATTTTTTCCAGACAAAAAAAGGTACGTGTTAGTATATTAAACGTCTTGTTAATCTTTTGATACGGAAATAAGGCCATATTTATAAAAGCTTGGCCGTTCCCCTTTAAGATTTAAGCTCATTGTCTTAAATAAAGGTATTCTCCCACTTTTTTCAAAGCTCCCTCCAGCTGCCAGGATAAATTCAAATGGAAACTACAGTAAATAAGAAATCGATATATTCACTATTAACAACAACTAACTTTTATTATAAGAATATTACAAATCTACGGGAATCTAGCTCACTGTGCGTGGTTATCAGGTTCCGTTCTGGCAGCTTCGAGCTTAGGAAATATAGCGTCATCTGGCTTAATATCTTTCAACTAAATATGTGAAGAAATAGCAGTCGACTTTAAATTTGATTTCTATGTTTTTAGTTAGAACTTTCAGCTGTTGTGCAGAGATAATTTTGAACGAGCAGACAGCTTTTATATATTCAATTTAAAACTCAGTCGATAGGCGGCGATACTTATGACCAAAATTTAAATTACGCACCATGAATATAATAGTTTAAAAAAAGGAGTTATTTCGTTTAAAAACTAAAGTTACTTTGGAAAAGCTTGGGGAAATAGAGCAGGCATAAAAGGGAAAAAGGTGGTAAAGTTATGAATATTTTTATGGTAATACGTGTCACAGTGCTACATAAACCTAATATGGAACCACATTGAGGAATTTTTTTTCTTGATGTTTTTTACCATTTTTCATTTTTCTCCATAGGGAAAAATGGTAAATCGCGTATATCTCGGGTGGTAAAGGTGGAAAAGTTATGAAATTTTGTATGGTGATACGTGTCATAGTACTACTTAAAACCTGATATGCCATTTTTCCCTATGGAGAAAAAAGAAAAATCGTTAAAAACGTCAAGTAAAAAAAATATCTCGATGTGGTTCCATATCAGGTTTTAAGTAGTACTGTGATTATTAATAACGCAACTTCAACAGCGATCCACCAACATATTTAATTAAAGGCTGGTTTAAAATTGTGGTAACCATTATTATAAACAATTTCTAATGCAAATAGCTTTTTAAAAGCTTTAACGTATAAAAAATGATATTCCTAAAACCACTTGCCAAGTTGTTCTTGGGATTTTTTTTAAACCGGCCTTTAATTAAATATATTTTCAATGTTGTTGGATCGCTGTCGAAGTTGCGTTATTAATAATCGCTTGATGCATTTTAGGTGTTTCCCAATTTCGACGAAAGTTTGTAAACGCGATAACTTCTCAACCGTTGGTTGTAGAGGGAAAAGTTTTCCACTTTCTAAATATGAATCGACCACTGTGAATTCAAAAACGCGCGAGTCAGTGCCGTAGAACCAATATTTAAAAAGTTGTCAAAAATGAGTTTTGACGGTACCCGCCAAAACTATTAATTTTTGGCGGACGAAACCAATAAATAACGAAAGATTGGAAAATAAATAATAGTTGCAATTGGTTTCATCGATCTATCTATTATAGTTTTCTAGCAGAATTAAAAAGAGGGCAAAAATTTCACCTGTCGAAGCGAGGGGTTGGACATTTACTAAAATCCCGTACACTTTGTCTAAAATCGCAAAATCTTTTAACTCTCTCTATGGTAAATTAACATTGAAATCCCAAAATCACTTCAAAAAATAATGATAAAATCGACAAAATCTCTACGAAATCCCGAAATCCCGTACAAAATAATGGCAAGTGTCCGACCCCTCGTGTCGAAGACTTTTTAAACAGAGTGTATTTGTTCTATGGGAATCGACTTTCTACGGATTTATTTCACATTTATTTATGTTGACTTTCTACGGATTTATTTCACATTTATTTATGTTGACTTTCTACGGATTTATTTCACATTTATTTATGTTGACTTTCTACGGATTTATTTCACATTTATCTATGTTGACTTTCTACGGATTTATTTCACATTTATTTATGTTGACTTTCTACGGATTTATTTCACATTTATTTATGTTGACCATAGACATAGGAACTATACTTATACCTAGACAAACTGCTGGATCTACGAAATTGAGGCCAGTTTTGAGCAATGGCGCTTTCTTATGCGTGATATGGACAAAATTACGTGGCGCCGCCTACGGCGTCTACGCGCGGCTAACTATACCTAGGCTATAGCCTTGACTATACTAAAAAAAGTAAGTCAGCTGTAAGATGTAAACAAAGGAAGTATGGAGGAATGTACCAATAAATTTCCAAATTATATAATGAAATGTGAGTAAATATTAATGATATTTATCTGTTAATGTAATACTTATGAATATATTAGTTTCAATATTAATATAAATAATAGCAGAAATACATGATAATAGGAATAAAAATAAACAGTGTCTGAGTATTTGGCTATTGACATTGCAATCAAAGGATGTAAAAGGGAGGTATAATTGTGGAAGGGATTCTACACACACTGATAAAGGATTAAAGAACTCTTATTGCCCTTGAAAAAGTATTAGCTTGGTGAGTCTTTTTCGAATAGCTTCTTTCTTCATTTGATTGTTTATGTCTCTGCTTATTTTCCTCAGCCTTATGTTAACGTATATTTTGATAATCTTTTTCATCAAAACATTAACGTGGTGTTGTGATCCAAGTTCGTCATCAAACATGTGTTCAGTAAGAGTTGGAAAAATATTGTCCGTTACTAACTGGCGCAGAACCAAACATTCTATTTTTAAGTCAATGTTTTTAGCCACAGTTTGAATTGATCCAAAGTATCTCACTGCCTTCTCGGTCAAGCTACAAATCTTGAGAACACTAGCTGTCGGATGACATAATCCACCATTGTCCTTTAAAAGGAGAAGAAGTTTGGTTGGATCCCCCTTTACATAGCTTTGACTTGATAGTGAAGAATGCCTTTCGTCTAAAGCGTGTAAACATGTTTCGAATTTTAAGGCGGAAGTAAATGATTTTGTAGTTCAAACGTTTGAATGTAGATGGCTCTGAATTTCACTCAGTCGGTGAAGGGGGGACCATATTTTTCCCCTTAGTGACTCCTCCCAAATTTGGTTATTGACCAATGCTCTGTAAGCTTACTTGCTATAGGCTTTCGCACAAATCAAAGAAGAAGAAACTACCTCCAACAATAACCTTCAATGACAAAAGAATGTCTTTTTACTGCTGAAAGCTAATAAAAGAAAAAATATACACGTGGAAACGAAGTAACCTTGCACCTTACAACGTTCGAAAGGTTTGAAAAACACATGAATGTTTCTCAAACATTTTCTGTAAACGTTGGATGAATCAAACACAACCACAAAATATTTTATTATTCAAATTCAAATGGAAAGATTTACCACAATAGTTTTAGAATTTAGAAAATATTCCGGTATGGTAGAACTACAAATTCAAAGTTGATGATTATAACACGATAGAGTTGGATTATAAAAATTTGATTCAAGTCAAGGAGGTAGTTTGAATAAAAATGGTATTTGGTTATTATAATAACTGACACCTGTTGGCATCCGTTCGAAGACAATGTTATTACTAATAAACCGTTCGGGATTACGTAACGAGAGCGGAATTATAAAAAATGCTGGTTTCAAGGCGGCGTCCGTTCGAAGACAATGTTATTACTAATAAACAGTTCGGGATAACGTAACGAGAGAGCGGGATTACGTAACGAGAGCGGAATTATAAAAAATGCTGATTTCAAGGCGGCGTCCGTTCGAAGACAATGTTATTACTAATAAACAGTTCGGGATTACGTAACGAGAGAGCGGGATTACGTAACGATAGCTGGAATACGTAACGAGAGAGCGGGATTACGTAACGAGAGCGGAATTATAAAAAATGCTGATTTCAAGGCGGCTTCCGTTCGAAGACAATGTTATTACTAATAAACAGTTCGGGATTACGTAACGAGAGAGCGGGATTACGTAACGATAGCTGGAATACGTAACGAGAGAGCGGGATTACGTAACGAGAGCGGAATTATAAAAAATGCTGATTTCAAGGCGGCGTTAGTTCGAAGACAATGTTATTACTAATAAACAGTTCGGGATTACGTAACGAGAGAGCGGGATTACGTAACGAGAGTGGAATTATAAAAAATGCTGATTTCAAGGCGGCGTTAGTTCGAAGACAATGTTATTACTAATAAACAGTTCGGGATTACGTAACGAGAGAGCGGGATTACGTAACGAGAGCGGAATTATAAAAAATGCTGATTTAAAGTTCGGGAGTAGATATTGAAAGAGCCTACTTGTAATAGAATAGTTGTTGACCGCTGAAATATTGTAAATAGAGAGCAGATTTGTAATAAAATAGTTGAAATTCATGAACGGTTGTAAATCTTATTATAATTTTATAATTATTGGCCAGATTTGGAATTGGGGAGTTTTCTTTTTTTACTAGTTGGTGGAAGCTCTTTGGTGAAATTTGTGGTTTTTCTTTTCTTGGGGGGGTTTTGGGGGATGGTGATTTCCGTATTTTTTGGTTCTCTTATGGGCATTGATCTTGAGTGTCTTGGATCGGCAAGTTCGGGCAGCATGCAAAGTTCAAAGAAATATTTTAATTTTGGAAAAACCTTTTGCCAAAAAGCAGAATCTTTGAAAATTCTTTGGCATTCAAACCCCAAAGGTGTCCATACGATAAAATCGCAATAATTTCTTTGCGTTATATGCAGCTGCCCTTGAATTTGGTAGTAGTAGTCGTGGGTTTTTTTTAGAACCAGAGAGCCATTTACGAGTTTAGAGCAAAAGTTTTTTAATTTCGCTGGGGATTCTAGAGGGTGAATATACCTGGCGGAGAAGGGACATTTGATTTCCAGGATTCCGTCCGAAGCGACTAACCCATCAGGAGAGGCACCTAGGAATCCGTACTCAGTGTCAATAAATAGCCCCGCTTTTTTCACCACGACTCCTTCGACTTCCTTTTCGGCTTTATATTCTTCGAAAGCTTCTGTCTCTTTTTTTTTGCCGTAGGCGCAAGCTATATTTGAAAATCTTTTGGGGTAAAGGAAGTTTTGGACCAGTTTTGCAAACCCGGTTTGGGGTTTGCGTTTCGCTATAACCCCAAAATTTGAAGCGGTTATTCTTTTGGCTCTCTGTAAATGCCACTCTTCGCAATCGGACTGCTCCACGGTTCTTTTCTGGATAGCTTCTTGCTCTGAGAGATCCACCTTCAGCTCCTTCAATACCTCTTCTTTCCTTCTGTTCATTTCTTCAGGATCCATATCTGGCTTGTTGCAATTTTCCCCATAATTAGCCACGTCCCTCTTGTTTTTTTCACTTTTATTTAATTCGTCGAAACGATTGTTGAGACAGGTTTTTTTATATCTTTTTTGGACGGCTGAGTTCAACGCGTGCTTTTTTATGGCTTGGCTCGGTCCAGTTGAGGAAGCACTTGTGCTCTCTCGTTTTTTCACCAGGCCTGGTCATAGCGCAAATACAGCAGTATTTGTTTCGTATGCCAATAAACAAAAGTTTTTTGGTTTTTGCACCGATAATGCATGCCACGCCACTTTTTGCCGAATATCGGTGGCCGTGGCTTCTATGCGACCATCCACCATCAACAATGACGCTTATGAATGGGATGCCACCCTCCACGTCCCCTCTTTCTTCGGCCAGTTCCTTCTCTATTCGCCCTGCCACAGCCATTTCTTCCGCTAAGGACTTCATCCACAACTAAAAATATAAATATAAATTTATAATTTACCCTTTCTTTGGAATGGAAAATTTCAATAAATTAGATGACTTTTAGTTATCACGTACTCTAAATAACTTTATACCAGTTACGTAATTAGCCCGGGCCCCCCTGACCCATGGGGCCACCCCTAATAATTCGATAATATTCGGTTTTGAAACCTGTGATTTTTCGAGGCCCATTTATATAAAGCGAACATTGTTACCCCGAAGCTATAATGAAACTCGACATACAAGCTCATCATATAAAATTCGATGATGTGTGTCCTAATGAACCATTCGCGAAATAAAATCGATATTTTCTCGATACGAAGTCGATTTTATTATAGGCTTATTTTGATTATCTATTTTCCAAATGCCAGGTCGACCGATTCTAGACGTATAAAGAATCCTAACTTTCACAATACGGGGGTCTAAAATTTTTTCATTGAAAGGAAAGAAAAGTTTGGGAATGTCCATTCCAGGAAATAAGTCGCCACGCTTAGTCGTCCAAACCCGAACAATAGGCCTTTACTGTACTTTTAGGTAAAGGTGTTTGTGACGGTTATTTTCGCGCTCATGGATGGAAATACTAATAACCCTTCCGAAACATTTCCAAGGGCAAGGTCGCGCCACGATTCCCCAGCTAGGTGCTTTCAATGAAAGAGATAGAAATTTTGTAAGCCGTGACCTTGGGGGGGGGGGGGGGGAGAAGACAGCGCGGGTAGAACCCCTTTGAATTTTACTTCAGCAAACAGCCCCCTAAGGGCCCTAAATGCATAAAATACTTCATATTGTCAATTTCACTCCCCATCATTAATTATTATTAATAATAATAATACTAATAATAATTAATTTTGACTCGGGACAATTTTGCGTAAAATTTTTATTTTCATTTACCGCGGCACTAAAAAGCGGTTGAATATTGTAAAAGCTACTTACTTCTCCAATTTCTTGTTCCTTTTTCAAATATGTGAGCTTGCACATATTCGGAATGCCAAGGACTGATAAGGCTTCGTCCATATTGGCGAAGCCGCTCCCGATGGAAACAAAGCCCCATACAGCCAGGTGGTTCAATGCTAAGGGCTTTTCTCCCTCCCTTTCACTTTTCCCGTGAATTCTTGGGCGCCCAGCACACGCGCTTCGTATTGGAGCCGACGACACGGTTTTGTTTTTGTGGCACTGTTTACATTTGAAAACCAGTTCGAATTCCAAGCCATTACGGTTTTCTTTTTTGGTATTCAAATCTTCCATTAGCGGCACATTTATGGTCATCTAGCTGGCGCATTTGCTTGACAAACCACTTTATGTCCACTACGCGATTTCCACTTAGGCTCCCGAAATTATCCGTAAAGGGCCGCTCAATAATCAAAGGTGGAAAATTTATTTCGCGCTCTCCATAATTTTTGGCTAGCTGGTCTTCCAACCAACTGTTTGATGATAACAATTGAGTTGTATCGCTGACCAAACTCGAAGTTTCCGAGGTTTTCACTGAAGATGAACGAGTTGACTTCGGCGTTTGATCAAGCATTACGGCTTCCATCGAAGAACCTCTGGAAAATACGTCAAAGGGTTTTTCCTTGGTGTTGAGACCAGCGGCGTTTCAGACAAATTCTCGACTGGAAATCGACCACCGTTTTCCCTCGTAAGTTCTACTTCGGCTGAAGAAAAACTTCCAGATTCTTCATTTATGGCAGAATTACTATAATATATTTTATAATTAGATTTATATTATTAATATTAAATATACAGCCACTAGCTTACCGTTTTGTTTGTCTTCTCATTCTATAATTTTTTTTTCTAGACGGTCCTTTTTTGGACGCGTAACGTTTGGTAGAGCCCATTTCGGATGTTTATATCACGAAAAGAGCTGAAATCGCTTATTTATAAAATCGCAGATCTATATAGATCGAAAAGAAACTCGGTTTGACAACTTAGCATTAGCGTCGTTGGAAACGGAATGAATCTTTTTGAAGATTGGAATGTAAAAAGGAAAAATTTCGCAACTCTCTCCCAAAAGCTCTTTACAGTGTTGTTGGTAACTAATAGGCCTACCCTTTCATCGCGTGTATTCATTTTGAATTCATACTGCGTGGTATGACACAGCCGAAGGCTTCCACCTTTGATAACTCTCTTATTTCTCCTTGAAACTGTCATCGCTTGTTCTCTCCAGTGGCGATAATTTGGCCCGGGGGTCGGGGGTTCATCACAGTGGGTCACCGAAATAGAAAGCGGGCCGGTAGCGAAGTAAAGACCACACCTCTAAAAGGAGTTTTCGTAGAAAAAAGGAAAACTGAGCCAAGGGCGTGAATGGAGACATCTACCGTTTACTCTTCGAATCACTGACCAAAAATGTTTTTATTTATTTTTAAAACAACGGTTAAAGAAGGATTTACGAATTTAAATCCAGCTGTAGCTATGTATTCAACGCGTCGTTTGCAGTTTAAATTGTGAAAATCGATCCACTAGAATTGAAAAATCGATGGAATTACGTTTTAAAAACTACCCTTCAATAAAGTATTTTTAATTAATTAATGGAAGTATGCTTGACCCTCAAATTAAATCAGGCTGTAGCCAAAATTTTCAAGATATTATGCACCAAATTTTGACTTTCTATCTTTAATAGATTTGAAAAATCTATGGAAGTCCCAAGCGTAATATTTTGATAAAATCACTTACTTCCCCCTTAATTCTTTTTGTAATTTCTTTACAACAAAACCAGCCATATAACGGATTATGTTTTCTCGTAAGATGTTGGATGTTGATGTTTCATCAGTAAGAAACATAATAAAGTATTGGAGTTTTAAATCCAATATTAATCAGCAGAGCTACCCTACACTAACTAACTAATGAAACTAGTAAGAAATCATAACGTAGTGATTTAAAAAGACAAACGTTTATTAAGAATGAATACTTTACAAGATGAACGACATATTAGGAGTGACGGTAATAATAAACGCTGTAAGCGAATATATATACACATAAGGTTAAAAAATAGTAAGATAAGATTAGTGATTAAAAATATATCTTATTTACAATAAACATTTTTTTAACCTATTAAAAAAAACTAAACGAGAAAAGCCGATAACGCTTTTTATCTTCAACACTCGCCCTCGTTGACGACTTTCTCGTACTGTCGTAAACTGAGATTCTGACGGTGGCGGGTGAAGACTTCTTTAGGTAGTGGCTTAGTGAAAATGTCGACCAGCTGTTCTTCACTCGGGACATACATAACGTCGATGACGCCCTCTTCGACCAGTTCACGAATGTAGTACTGGCGAATACCGATATGTTTCGTTCGGCGATGAAACTCAGGATTTCTGATGAGTTTAATGGCCCCTGCATTGTCGACTCGGAGTACGGGTACATCATCGTCTACGTTGAGACCCAGGAAAGACTTGATTCGTTCAATCCAGACGACATCTTTCGCCGCTTCAGTGGCAGCTACCAGTTTAGCCTCCGTGGTTGACAAAGCAACAGATTGCTGCTTTCTGCTCGCCCAAGTAACTGGAGTTGAGCCAATTAGGTACACGATCCCAGACGTTGAACGTCTTGTTTTCTCACAACCACCGTAATCAGCGTCGCAGTAGGGGATGGTTGTCATGGAATTCTCGGGCTTGAATAAGAGACCCAGTGACTTGGTCCCTCTGAGATAACGAAAAATTCGTTTAACTCCATTCCAGTCAGCGACCTTTGGATTCGCCATTGCTTGGGACGCTCGATTGACTGCGTATTCGATGTCAGGTCGTGTTCCTGTCGCTGCGTATCTGAGACTTCCAATGGCCGAGGCATATATGGTCGCTGACTCGAAACTCTCCTGGCTTTGGTTGGTCGTCTCTGGACTGCCGATAGGAGTGCTCACTGGTTTACAGTCTTGCATGTTGAACCTTTCAAGAACCTTCTCGATGTAGGCGCTTTGGTGTAAGAATACGGAGCCGTCGCTTAACTGATCGATTTTCAGTCCAAGATACGTTGACGCTTTTCCGGTTATGATTTCGAATTCATCGCTGAAGTCGTGAAGAAAGTCATCAACTGCTTTGGTGGTACTGCCGGCAACCAATCCATCATCGACGTAGAGGATCAAGACCAAGAAAACGTCATTGGTTGAGTAAATATATAGACAGTGATCTCCATCAGCACTCTTGAAGCGATTTGTCAATTCGTTCATTCCAACATCGTGGAGACTGTTTAAGACCGTAGAGACTTTTCTTTAACTTCCAGACTTGTCCACTACTATTGTCGAAACCTTCAGGTTGACGCAGATAAATTTCTTCGGATAGCTTCCCATGAAGGAATGCGGTCTTTACGTCGAATTGCCTGAGGTTGAGATTTTTCTGGGCAACTAGGTTGAGAAAGATTCGTAGTGTCTCGAATCGGGCAACTGGAGCGAAAGTCTCATTGAAGTCCGATTCCCTCTCGTTGCGTAAAACCTTTTGCGACAAGCCGGGCTTTGTGCTTGACGATCGTCCCATCTTCATCATTCTTTGTACGAAAGACCCAACGATTTCCGATTATCTTGCGACCAGGTGGAGGATCAACCATTTCGTAGACGTCGTGTCTTTTCATTGCAGAAAGTTCATCTACCATCGCTTTCTCCCACTCGGCGGATTCGTTGCTTGAACGTGCTTCTCGTGCCGTTTGTAGTAAGATATCGCAGATGAGGAATGCTTTATTTGCTAGCTGGCAGCTCTGACATGGTTGGACTTTCCTTAGTGTTGAACGATCTCTAAGTATTGGACCGCTCTTCTCAGGTTGATTGTCCCGGACATTGTCAGGAAGAGACACTGTTGCCTCATTAGGTGTGATGACCTTATCTTCGGAAAAACCGGCAGCTGTGATGGGCATGTTGGTTGGTACATCTGTAGCTGTGATGGGCTCGTCTTCTGAGAAACTGGTTGCTCTGGTTGGCATGTCTCTCAGTACGTCTATGCAGACCGTATCTTCGGTTGACTGCACGCCCTGGTTACGAACTTCAGGAGAGTAACCCGGCCACCTGAATTAAGGGCTTCAAAAGTCGCATGATGACTTAGGCCTAAGGTGGTGCCTTGGGTATTAGCCTAGCTGATTATTATTATTATTATTATTATTACATTTTGCTCTGGATCAAACTTGACATCTCTTGATCTGAGTACGTTATCGAGCTCCGGAACGTAAATTCGGTAACCGTCAGCGTCATCTTCATAGCCGACGAGGAGACCCTTGTATGCTTTCTTTCCAAGTTAATTCCGTTTCACCTTTGGAACGTGAACGAAGCAATCAGTGCCGAAAACCCTTAGATGCTTGATTGACGGATTTGGCTTTCCCGTCCAAAGTTCGTATGGCGTCTTCCCAGTAATGCATGTTGGAGCCGATCGATTCAGAATATAGACGGCCGTATTCACCGCTTCTGCCCAGAGCTTGGGTGGTAGCTCTGTCCTGGAATGCAACATGGCACGGACTGACTTCATGATTGTGCGGTTCTCTCGTTCAGCGACTCCGTTCTGTTCGGGCGTGTACGGCATGGACGTGCGATGTTTTAGACCTTCTTGAGAGGACCATTGATGGAACTCTGCGTTGACATATTCTGTTCCGTTGTCGGTGATCAGCTCTTGAACTGGGTAATTCCGGGTTCGGCAAAGAGCAAGAAAATCCTTGAAATAGTCGATGACCTCGGATTTCTTCGTAAGGAAGTAGACGGCTCGTATACTGGAATACTCGTCTTTGAACAGGAGGTAATACCTCTTCCCCTTCATGGACGGTGTCGGTGATGGTCCCCAGAGATCGGAGTGAATCCTTTCACCCGGCTTTGTAGCCTCCTCCAAACGAGTACCGAAGCTGTGCCTCGACATTTTTCCATAGATGCATCCTTCGCAAAGCTTGCTTGAGGTTTGGTTTTGGACTTCATATGCAAGTCTTCGCAACGTAGCTTCAACGTGCCGTTTACCCTGATGACCCAGCCTCTCATGCCAGACTTGAAGATCTGGGACTCTGTCATTTCTAGGATCGGCTGCTATGTGAGCGGAACGTTGTGGTTTCTCGACCTTGGCGTCCAAACGGTAAAGATCCTCAACTTTGCCAGGCAAGCAAAGGATTTTCTTCCCTCCAATGTTTTCATAGACCCCGCAAGAGGTTGCTGTGACTAGGAACTCAAGGTTCTTGTTCCTCTTCATGACGCTTTTCAATGAAAAAACGCTACAGGCGAAATCGTTAATGTGCCAGACGTTGTGCACAATTTCGTAATAGCGTTTCTTTCCAATACGGAAAAGAAATTTGATATCTCCTTCCCCATCGGCGGTCATCAGTGTCTTGTTTCCAATCTGGAGAGTTGCTGGAGTGGTGAACTTGCGGAATGTGAGGAAATTCGTGACGTCGTTCGTAATGTGCTGTGATGCACCCGAATCGAAGTACCAGGCTCCTTCAGAAGAAGAGCTGACAACTAAGCCATTAGCTGCAATCATGCCTCCGGCTCTGTCACATGGATTCTCTTGGTTGCTGCTACTTCTGGATTTCCTTTTCAGAGCTCGACAGTCTTCGATGACATGCCTTTTGTTTTTCCTGTTCTTCTCGGTTGAAGTATGGATGTGATGACCCTTACTATTGCGTTTCACCATCAGACCAGAGGAATCTCTGAAGACGTCTTCCTCTCTGGTAGCTCGACCAATTAACAGACGTTCCAATTCGGCGACGGTCTGTTTTTCTGTGGGCATTGTGTCCCAGAGCATGCCGAATTCTCTGAATCCTTCCTGAGGTAAAGACTCGAAAATACAGGCGATGAGAATGCAGTCATCGAAGGATATGTCCTTTTCTGAATGTGCCGTTGAGAGAATATCTGCCCAAAGAGAGCACATCTGGGCAATGTGGGTAGCCATGTCGACATCAGGCGACTTCGTCGTGCGCATTAGCTGCGCCAGGAGCTTTCGCAGACGATTGGACGATTTCTGCTCGAAGATTTCAAGTAGCTTATCCCACATCTCCCTCTGGGTGTCGCAGTTGGCGATCATGTTTTGGACCTTTTTGGACAAGGCTGACCAGATGATGCCACGGACTGTACTGAAAGCCACTCGGTACTTCTTGTTTGAAGTGTATTCAGATCTCTCTGCTACTGTTAATGGTTCCGTTGGTTCAAGCCATTCGCCAGTAAGGATCTCGTATACGTCTCGTACGGTTAGAATGTCGACGATTTGTCTTTTCCAACTCCTCCAATTCTCCGGACCTGATAGTTTCTCGACGTCTTGACGAAAAAGACTATCCATGGTTACTAACGGGAACTGTTGACAGGATACGGATTACGGTGATGGTAACTGAAACCGGGATACAGCAGACTAGATCATCAGCATAGCAGTGGCGCAGTGGAAGCGTGCTGGGCCCATAACCTATTGGAGTTTTAAATCCAATGTTAATCAGCAGAGCTACCCTACACTAACTAACTAACTAATGAAACTAGTAAGAAATCATAACGTAGTGATTTAAAAAGACAAACGTTTATTAAGAATGAATACTTTACAAGATGAACGACATATTAGGAGTGACGGTAATAATAATCGCTGTAAGCGAATATATATATACACATAAGGTTAAAAAATAGTAATATAAGATTAGTGATTAAAAATATATCTTATTTACAATAAACATTTTTTAACCTATTAAAAAAAACTAAACGAGAAAAGCCGATAACGGTTTTTATCTTCAACATAAAGTCATCCATTTCTTCCTCTAGAGATTCTTCTTTAATAACTCTAAGTTCGTTGGTTGGAACTGGCACCATGCACAAATTTGGAACGTGAGTGTTGTCCAAAGCAATTAAGTGGCCACTTTTTTGATTTTCAATTTTAGTAACCAACGTGTTTATGTATGCAGCAGTGAAGTTTCTACAAGTAGGATTGTTGTTCCAACCTCCTCGCTGACGAATTGTGTTAAAAACTTAAAATATAACTCTAAATGGTCCTGCGAAAGTTTTTAAGTTAAAAGGTACCTTAAAAAATAAACAATTGTTTGCAAAATCTGGTATTTAAAAAAATATACTTCAGTGGTCCATCAGGGGGAACAATGTACTTCTCTCCAATGTCCAAAACACTGTGAATTGTGACACCAAAACCAATAATGGCTGTCTTTCTTTGGCTTTAAAAAAATCAAGTTGCCTTCCAGGTCTGTTAAATTGAATAGAAGTTCTTTAGTCTTCATTATGTAACATTTGGTTATTTCAAGGTTGGAAAGCCGAATTGGTGCCTTGTAACCTTTAGCCCATGGATTTCGAGAGTTCAATACCTCAAACAAACTGCAAGGGACAGTGAGGTAAGATACGGTGTCAAAATTGTGGAGAAAAGTTGCTTAAAAATTGTTTTTTTGTAGATACCGATCAATTTTTGATATAAATTTAGATGTTGGCCCGCTTCCTTGAAACACTGGATCACCAGCCTCTTTCAAAAATTCTATGCTTTTTGCCACAGAACTGCTAACTGTTTGTGCGGCCAAGTTGACTTTCATTTTTTGAGTTTTAAACTGTATATGAAATTTTGATAATTTGTTAACCAACGTTAATCCTTCATATTCTTGATACCTCTGAAGGATGGCAATATATGCCCATTCGAATTTCTAAATATTTACATTAAATGTTGTTCAATTTCCTTGATAACTTTTTAAGGTGAATGTTAGATCACTTTTTCCCCTCGCAAAAACCGAAGGAATTGAGTCTTCCTTAAGAATTTTCCGCGTGACATCTTTCGCGTTTTTGCCAATATGATAATCTGATTCTTTAAAGTGTTTTCCACAAACAAAGTGATACTTTCCGGGTATTAAGTTCAATCGATTTATTGCCTTAAGATATTTTGAGCACAAGTTTAAGTTAGATTGAGGTAATCTTTATTGTGAAAAATGGACAATACAAGGTTTTAAACAAAGACCTGAAATTGTTATGATAAAAACAAGAAATACTTGTGAAATGGTATTTTTTCCTTTGGTGACCGACTTTGACGATTGGAAGCCACACAAGTTTGTACCATTTTCAATTGTTTGAAGTTTAAATTTACGTAAAATATTTTATTTCGCGTTGTCTCGGTAAGCAAATATGTTTTTGCGTCCAGCATTAGAATTTTCCGCTTTTTATAGTTTCTCCATTCTCCACCAAACGATTTGGTGGCGCCACGGAATTTTGTCCATATCACACATGAGACGCGCGTGGGACTGAAAACCGAGCACAAAAAGCTAGTGCCTTCAGAATCTTCAATACTCCGTCTAGGTAAAAGTATAGTTCCTATGTCTATGATGTTGACTTTCTACGGATTTATTTCACATTTATTTATGTTGTTAACCAAAATTGTCCATTGCCAATTTTCCTAACCTCCTAAGTGAGAATAAACTTAGTATAGTCAAAAGCCAATCATAAGATCCCCGTAAGTAAAGGTTTAGCATAGAGCCCCATGTTTACGGCATTGTCCACGCGAGTAGAAAATTAACGTACGACGATAAGCTTCGTGCGTCGATTAAATTTTGGTCACAAGTATCGGCGCCCACCGACCGAGTTATAAATTGAATATATGAAAGCTGTCTGCTTGTTCAAAATTATCTTCAAAACGGCTGATAGTTACATTCACAGAGGCGTAGTGAGGGGGGGCATACGCCCCGGGCGCCGACGGTCAGGGGGCGCCAAAGAGGCGCCTAAAGTATTAAAGCGGATATTGGAAACTTGAATTTTTTTTAATATATCAATTAAATTAATATTTATTTTGTTATTGATAATGATTAGGTTTCGTCTAAAAACAAGGAATTTTATGGCGGAAATTGGGGCCGGCGTAGGTGGGGGGGGGGGGGCGCCAATTTTGGAGTTTGACCAAAGCCGTCTGCTATTTCTTCACATATTTAGTTCGCGGATATTAGGGCAGATGGCACTATATTTTCTGAGCTCGAAGCTTATAGGGCAGTAGCGACATCTTCTTTTTAAAAATTTCTGCATTTAAAATATTATCTTACTTGGTGAAGCAGCCACTGTCGGGTTGAGAAATGCCACACAAAACGCGTCTACAATTCTACATGTCGAATTTGGAAAAAAAATACCTTCAGAAACACCACTCTTATTTCTAATAGCCAGTTATAGGCTCTGAAGAATCCTTTCGCAAAGATAAGTGTTAAAGCGATGAAATTGTGAGTAAGCCTTGGCTACGGTGCTAAGGGCTCGCGGCGGAGATTTATACCGCGTGGTTCTTAGTTTCAAAACGTCCGCGCAAGGCTTATGCGCATTCATAATGCATTTCGCGAAATTTATTTCAGAAATGCATAGTTGAGGACGTAGCCACTAGGAGGTGCAGATTTTGAATACCTACCTCTTAATAACGGGTATGTGATCGTAAAAAAATTGGTATAGACCTTTGCTTATTGGGACCTTATGATAGGTTTATGGTATGAATGGTTCGCGTTGTATTCTCGTTCGTCGTGGATTCAGGTACACTAAATTTAACAAAATGAATACTAAAAGTAAAAAATTTGAAATACAAATTATTATATATTTATTGTATTTAAAGAGTTATTTAAACACATTAATTTGTGATCTATGTCTAGCCCTAGCTCTTCACGACCAAGGAGAAAAAAAATGTGCCAATATTTTACGTGAGTTTCATTTGTTAAAGAATGTTATTAAAATTCTACCGCAATATTCGTTAGAAGTTTTGGCACACCACCCGACGGCAACGGCCATATCATATTTGAATCGTTGCTTATATGTTGTTAAACGTTCTTATCGCTTTTTCATTTGTCTGTAGTAGATGCTAGATCATAGGCGCTACTTCGGACATAGTCGCCTCGGAGAGATAAAAACTCCCGGCAAAGGGCGGTACTTAGCGCCATCTTTCGATATTAAATGTAAATTTTTTTTAATTAAAATGTTGTATTTTAAGAATTATTTAGACACATATTGGATTGTGGTGAATTCTGCTAATATTTTAAGTGTGTTGTAATTGTTAACGAAAGTTATTAAAATTCTACCGCAATATTGATAAGAAGTTACGACACACAGCCTGTTGGCAACGGCCATATCACGCTGAATACACCGGTTCTCGTCCGATCACCGAAGTTAAGCAGCGTCGAGCGCGGTCAGTACTTGGGAGGGAGACCACCTGGGAACACCGCGTGCCGTTGGCTCACTTTTTTTTTCGTGTTTTTCATTTTATTTATGATCATATCTTATTTGAGCAGGGAGGACAGATTTGAGAATATAAATTTGTTCATTCACCACCGAAAACTATCGCCTTCGGATCACCATTGAAAGTTTGAAACCAAGGTAGGTAGCGTCATGGAAGTTAATTAGTAGCGTATAAAGCAGACTGTATTAATTTTTCCTCGTCGTTAGACGTAAATTTGACTTTAGAAATAATAATACTTGCATTTTATTATAATATTTGAATCGTTGCTTATATGTTGTTAAACGTTCTTATCACTTTTTCATTTGTCTGTAGTAGACGCTAGATCATAGGCGTTACTTCGGACATAGTCGCCTCAGAGAGATAAAAACTCCCGGCAAAGGGCGGTATTTAGCGCCATCTTTCGATATTAAATGTAAATCTTTTTAATTAAATTGTTGTATTTTAAGAATTATTTAGACACATATTGGATTGTGGTGAATTCTGCTAATATTTTAAGTGTGTTGTAATTGTTAACGAAAGTTATTAAAATTCTACCGCAATATTGATAAGAATTTACGACACACAGCCTGTTCTTATCACTTTTTCATTTGTCTGTAGTAGACGCTAGATCATAGGCGTTACTTCGGACATAGTCGCCTCAGAGAGATAAAAACTCCCGGCAAAGGGCGGTATTTAGCGCCATCTTTCGATATTAAATGTAAATCTTTTTAATTAAATTGTTGTATTTTAAGAATTATTTAGACACATATTGGATTGTGGTGAATTCTGCTAATATTTTAAGTGTGTTGTAATTGTTAACGAAAGTTATTAAAATTCTACCGCAATATTGATAAGAATTTACGACACACAGCCTGTTCTTATCACTTTTTCATTTGTCTGTAGTAGACGCTAGATCATAGGCGTTACTTCGGACATAGTCGCCTCAGAGAGATAAAAACTCCCGGCAAAGGGCGGTATTTAGCGCCATCTTTCGATATTAAATGTAAATCTTTTTAATTAAATTGTTGTATTTTAAGAATTATTTAGACACATATTGGATTGTGGTGAATTCTGCTAATATTTTAAGTGTGTTGTAATTGTTAACGAAAGTTATTAAAATTCTACCGCAATATTGATAAGAATTTACGACACACAGCCTGTTGGCAACGGCCATATCACGCTGAATACACCGGTTCTCGTCCGATCACCGAAGTTAAGCAGCGTCGAGCGCGGTCAGTACTTGGGAGGGAGACCACCTGGGAACACCGCGTGCCGTTGGCTCACTTTTTGTTTCTAATGTACCAACGAATTGCTTCTTATGTCGTGCGTCAGACACATGGTATTATTGTTCTACCCATGATTGCCGAAATATGTATTAGCTGTCGTTGAATTTGCTTTACACGATTTGTAAAATAAGTATAATTTTCGTTGATCGTCCGTTAGCTTTGCCCATAATTTAAATTAAGTGTTTATAGGAACCATTTTTTGATTTGGAAAAATTAGGATAGAGTTTTCAAAAATTAATACTTCTCTTTCCCTCCCCCAGGCTAATTTTACCTCTTTAGGTACTCCCCTGATTTCGAAATAAATTCGGGCGAATTTTAGGTCACGTGACTCAGACCCGCTTCTGAAAACACATTATTATGTTGCTCCACCCCCAAAACTCAAACGATTCTGTTGCCTTAAGTCACCAACAGGAGCTGAAGTAAGGTACAAGAAGCAATTAACAAGTTGCCTGCAGGCATTTTACCCAAGAGTGGTTGACTCTTCCATACATTTTCGTGACCATTGAAACAGTTTTTTCTCTGTAATCATACTTCCCTCCGTTTCAGATTTGGAAATGGTGCTTATGTCTACTACACTTGTACATTCCGAATTTCGGCACAACACACGATACAGCAATTTATTTAGCTCACTCTCAAAAACAATAAATTAATTTTCCTTGGTAATATTTGCACCTTCTAAAGAATTGACGGATTTTGAAATGACGTTTTAGCGCGTGACACTACAGGTACATGTCTCGGGCACACAACCTTCTTTGCGAGCATTTTTGACCATAACATGTAGAGGTATTTTCACGCGCAAAATGAATTTTTAAAAGCTATTTGACGAATCTAATGCGCTGCATACATCTTCTGGTTCATAACAGTAGCGTAGCCAGGATTTGGTTTCGAGGAGGGCACACAATGAAAAAAAGTAAAACAAAAAATTAAAAAATTGTACATACAACCATACGTTTCGGGGGTCACGTCCCCCTGTGCCCCCCCCCCTTGGCTACGCCACTGGTTCATAAAAGGATCATATTTCTGTCTTCGGTGTTACATTAGTAATACTGCGGAGTGGTGATTCACATCCAGAGATTTGATCAGGACTAGAATGGGTATGAAATTTTAGATGAAGAAAAGGCATCATTTCGGCTAATTCAGTTCTAATTGGATTTCCATCAAGTTGCATTTCTACTGAATTACAACTATTCTCAGTTTGTGTGAAAATTGACCTAGCCAAGTTATAACTATAATAAGTTTGTTTAAGAAATTGATATTATTTGAGAATGGTTATTAATATGGTTGGTTTCTTCTTGAACTGAATGTGTACCTAGATGTAGTGTAAGTAATCTGGTAATGCGTCAGCTTTCAAATAATTGAATCCTAATTGTAAGCCCAACAATACTTAATTTTTTTTAAATATGTTATTAATTTCCGCCGTGTCATTTGGCCTTTTTGAAATAAGGAATTAATCGGCATTGGATAACTTATTATTAATGTACACAGAGAACTCCTTGGTCCTTGAAAAAATTGGAAACGAACTGCATTTACCGAACGATAGATGGCGCCAATGGTTTCGTAAAAGTAACGCTTCGGAGAAGAGGAATTCTTTTGCGTAAAGAAACTTTGAAAGTGACACCATAGGCAAACTACTAGACGACACAATCGAGTTCGAAAAAGCTAAAATTATACAAACACATAGTTTGGTCCACACTTTTAAAAAGGACAGAAATTAAATATGTTTAATTGAAGATATTACGATGTGATATTTAATTTAATCGGCGGCGCCCGATGGCGTTTGCCGGCGTAAGGATTCAAATGAGTTTAAGAATATACAAAAATTATTAACTAACGTGCGCATTCTTTATTCTAAAAGAAGTTACCTGTGCCTCTGTTTGAAACTTAAAATTTTAAAATTATGAACTCACGGGGAAAACAGAACAGCTCGTTAGTAAGATACCCTGTGAAAATAACGTCTGCTTCCCTAATTCAATTCATCAGCTTCCAACAGGAAATAGAAATAAGAAATAACGTACATTTTAACTATTTTTAATTGTTAAGATAGTTAAAAGGTACGTTATTTCTATTTCCTTTTGGAAGCTGATGAATAGAATTAGGGAAGCAGACGATATTTTAACAGGGTTTCCATGCACTTATCGCTTTTTAGTTTAATAATCGACGCGCCGCCGGCGAATTTTTTTATCTCGCCGCTATTTTTTTCAATCGAAGTTAGACAACTTTTGCTCTATTTAGTGGACTTTAACCTAAATAATATATCTCTTATAAAATATATTGTTAAAATGACTATAATTTAGGTTATTGCCAAATTTACAAATGAGCCAATCAACGCGAGGGGTACTTTTATGTCCCGTCTTTTGGGTCAAAACGTAGCTTAAGCATCTTGTTTTGATTTCGACGCTAGTGACATCTGTTGAAAAAAGAGGTACTTCACGTCGAGCCGACACTTCCTTTAAGCGCATATTGCACGGTGTTACCACGAAAGCAACACAAAACAGTGCAAACAATAAATTGCAAATATGAACCTTCCAAAGCTTCAATTTCATCCATCATAACCAACCCTTTAATGGGCTAAAAGCGTCTGCTAATTATCTAGTTTTCGATAGCAACCAAAAGATGTCGCGAATTAACGAAGTTTCAAATGCTCTTTCGAAACACTCCAAAAAGATGTAATTTAAATTTTAGTCGAGTTACTTGTTTTTGGCATTAAAGTAGCGAATTTCTGTCCACTATTTTAGTTTTTTTAGGAACGAATTAGTTATTTTTGGGGAAATTTTATTTGTGCTCTCAATTTCCATTCAAGAACTTTGGAGTTTACTATATTTTCCAAAAAAATTTCGAGGGTTATTGGGTTAACGTCTTCAAGAATTTAGAGGAAAATATTTAGTCTTTCCATTCAGACCACAGTATAGTAACACCTATAGAGGGCTTTCAATTTAAAACTCACGACGTCACCAATGTTATTCGCCTAATGAGAAAAACCAGTAACTGTCATGGCGGCCACGGTGAACACTACATCTGTGACGTCACACGTTTTCAAAAATGTATCAAACGAAAGCGCTCTATTGTAGATTTTTAGTTGAAAAATATTCAAAATATCTTGAATAAACTTCAGATGTGAACAAAAAAATCTTAAAGGGGTACTAGTGAACTGAAATTTTTAAAGGGATAGTGATATGTAAAATATTTAGGAAGTATTTTGAAATAAAAAGTTCTATTATTATTAAATTATTTCCAAACAATTTTTTTTTAAGAACTGACTGGCAATTAAAAATAATAATTTCAACATTTTTATCACACCGCGAAGATGCGTTATTATTTGGTTTGATCGAATAAAATCGTCCAGCGTGTCTGTACCCCACTTTCTCACACAGGCTCTTTTCTTTTTTTTAATCGCTGTTTTAAAAAAAACCTGTTCTGGTGGCAAAAAAAAGAACCCATAATTTATCTTTGGTTTTTTCTCTAATTTTTTTCTCGAAAGAAAAAGTGAAAATGTGCGCTAGATGTTTTCAGGGTCAAGTTCACAGACTTTTTTTTTATATTTTTATGTGGGTAATTTTTTTAGGCTAAGTGACAATCAAACCTAGTCTGAGATTTAAAAAATCTTTATTGTACCAGTATTTATACCTCAAATATTTTAAGGAGGTAATGCACCGGGAAGTTATAGATACGCGGGTTTCTCTTAAGAGAGTGCAAGGTTATTATTTTAAGCAGGGGCGCATTGAGCGGCTTGCAGACCTGGCGGCCGTCAATGGCGCCGAATCTCGAAGGGGCCCCAAGCTGGGAAGATTCATAGTTCAAAACTGCGACAACATAAAAAGCTAAAGATGCAATATTTCATATTATTCACGTATTCTACATTTAAACGCAAAGTGTTTACCCAATATCGGGTTTCTCTTAACAGAATATTTGGTTTCTCTTAACAGAGTATTTGGTTTCTCTTAACAGAGTATTTGGTTTCTCTTAACAGAGTATTTGGTTTCTCTTAACAGAGTATTTGGTTTCTCTTAACAGAATATTTGGTTTCTCTGAACAGAGTATTTGGTTTCTCTTAACAGAATATTTGGTTTCTCTTAACAGAGTATTTGGTTTCTCTTAACAGAGTATTTGGTTTCTCTTAACAGAGTATTTGGTTTCTCTTAACAGAGTATTTGGTTTCTCTTAACAGAATATTTGGTTTATCTTAACAGAGTATTTGGTTTCTCTTAACAGAGTATTTGGTTTCTCTTAACAGAATATTTGGTTTATCTTAACAGAATATTTGGTTTCTCTTAACAGAGTATTTGGTTTCTCTTAACAGAGTATTTGGTTTCTCTTAACAGAGTATTTGGTTTCTCTGAACAGAGTATTTGGTTTCTCTTAACAGAATATTTGGTTTCTCTTAACAGAATATTTGGTTTCTCTTAACAGAATATTTGGTTTCTCTTAACAGAATATTTGGTTTCTCTTAACAGAATATTTGGTTTCTCTAAACAGAATATTTGGTTTCTCTTAACAGAATATTTGGTTTCTCTAAACAGAATATTTGGTTTCTCTAAACAGAATATTTGGTTTCTCTTAACAGAATATTTGGTTTCTCTTAACAGAATATTTGGTTTCTCTAAACAGAATGCAAGGGTTTTCCTTTACAGAGAAATAGGTTTTCATTCAACCGGAAGCACAGTTTTCTCTATGCACAATATGTGTTTTGTAACACAGTGCAAATGTTTATCTTAAAACATAAACATTCGTGGTTTTGGTTCACAGACCAGAGCGCTGGTTGTCAAGCAGCTAGTACGCATATATTTGAAGTAAAAAAGACCAATTTCAGTTTTAATTAATAGCTGGCGCCACCTAATGATGAATTTATTTATTAAAGGCGTCTCGTTGAAATTGCCTTTGCCCTTACCGACTGTATTACATTAAATTTAGTTCGCTAGCAATTTTACCTGTACGCATTTCAAAGGAAAATATAATATTGAAATTAATACTTTAATAAAACCTTGGATCTAAGATCAAACTAGGCTTAACGAAATACAAATGGTAAAGCTAATTTTTTTGTAGGATCGTCGTAGTTAAGCGCACTACCATAAGTCTATAACTATTTTCCTTAAGTGTAGGATCGTCGTACCATAAGTCTATAATTATAATCCTTAAGTGTGTCCGTCAGTAGAAACATATGTAACATAATCACTCATAAGTATGCCCTTAAAAGCATTTTCGTTAATGAAACCTTGTTCACGGGATATGACGTAAATTACGTCACTTACAACTCCGTGACGAAATACGCGTCATCAACTTTACTGATGGGAAACGGAAGTTAGTGAGAATTCCTCGCGCGTTACTGGCTTTGCCCATGTCAAGTTTAGCTCGTGCCTCGCGATCACATGATTTCATTTCCATGGTAGCCTTTTCAATAGCGCAAGGATTATAAGCATTTTTGCATTTTTAGGTCCGCTCAATGTATGTTCCGCGTGAAACAAGGTCTCAATGGAAATATTATACAGAGGCATACTTATGAGTAATTATGTTACATATGGTAGAAATAATTAGTGATAACATAAGTAATTTAATCCCAATAAATATGACAATGATAAAAATTATCATCACATAACTGATTTTCGGAATTTATAACACATTCAAGGTTTAGTTCTCAGAATAGAGCCCCCTAGTGTATAAATATGCCCAAAACGAAATATATTACTCGGTTTGGTTGCAAGTCCAAGTTGGAACCGGGCCAGAGTGTCAGTGTTTGAACTTGAACTTGAACTTGTATGTAAAAAGAGTTTGCCCCGAAAATTATTAACGCAATAGGAAGTGTCATGCTTATCGTGATAATGTTACCTACGGTGATAGCTGTATTGGGTGTGATGTAAATTTTACGTCATACCCATCTTTTAAACAAATTAGAACGCGCGGTTCCTAGGCATAGGCGACAACGAGCTGAAGATCACTTAGTCACTCTGTCTGAAGTTGATCTCTATAATTTATCTTTGTACTACCAAAGATTTTCTCATTAACGATCTGAAAGCACTATTTTATTGAAGTCTATTTATTTATATTTAACACGAATTTAAAAATTACTCTAGTCCGTGGTCTAGGGGTCTAATATACTCTTTGCACTACCCCCCAGTTAAGCGACATCTAGCGCAAATTCAAAATGTCAGAAAAAAACTGTTTTCCTTTCACGTCCAGGCGTAGATTTAAGAAAGCTATGGTTGAACAGAGAATATGTGAGCTGTACCCGGTTCGCCTCTTGATTCCCAGAACGTAAACCACGCCCCTTTTTCCTTCGCAACCTTTCCTCTTTCATTGTACACCAGATTTCCGATATTTCTTAAGCATTTCCAGATTTCCAGGATTTTTCAAAATATTTACAGATTTTCAGGATTTTTATTATTATTATTATATTTCCAGATTTAAAGGTTTTCAAAAATATTTCCAGATTTCCAGAAATATCAAAAATATTTCCATTTATTTCTCTAGATTTACAAATTTTTTTTGTATTTCTCGATTTCCATAAATATCTAAAATATTTCCGTTTATTTCTCTAGATTTCCAATATTTCTTTATTTTCTCGAGATTTCTAATGTTTCTTTGGATTTCTAGATTTCCAGAAATATCGAAAATATTTATAATATTTCTCCTGTATTTCTAGGTTTCCGGAAATCACTATTTCGATTTCTCACTATTTGTACACCAGATTTCCTAAGCGACTACCCCCTCGGCCGTGGAATATATTCAAGGAATCATGAAAACTGAGGTTATACTCGCAATGACATGTTCTCTACGAACCCAAATACGTTCTTGGTGGATGAGCTGGCGATATCGTGAAATCGAAAGGAAGCCCTGAGAATGTCTCCGCCGTAATAAGCGCACGACGCCTTTGCCTGGAGCGACCAATTTCTATGGGCCTCCGAACGTTCGTAGTTAAGCAAAATCCTCCTTGGTCGAAGCCAGTGGCGGATACAGAAAAAACCCAAGGGGGGGGGGGGGGGTCAGAAGAAGTGTCTAGTTTCTCAGAATGAAAAATTTCTGAGCTTCTCTATTAGAATTCTGACAAACTAGACGCACCCTTGGTCACTCTCCAGATTTTTCCCGCAATTTTAGGGGGACTACCCGCTGTTATTCGTGCCCATAGTCAGCTACTTTTATTTCCCGAAATTGATTGATTTCCGTACTATAATTCCAAATAAATCATTATCCGTCTGAATCAACTGTGTTCCGTATTTTTGTCCAAAATCAATTTTTTACGTTTTTTTTTTCTGAAATCAATTGATATTTCGCAATATTGATAAAAATGAATTGATTTTTTTTTCTCGAATTATTGGTACTACTGACCAAAATCAAATGATATTTGGTATTCTTGGCTGGAATTAATAATTTTTTTCGATACTATTTACTTTCCGATACTATTGACCGAAATCATTTGTGGTTTTCGATATTGACCAAAATCAATAGATTTTTTCGATACTATTGACCGAAATCAATAGATTTTTTCGATACTATTGACCGAAATCAATTTTTGTTTTCGATACTATTGACCGAAAACAATTTTTGTTTTCGATACTATTGACCAAAATCAATTTTAGTTTTCGATACTTTTGACCAAAATCTGCTTTTGCTTTTGATACTTTTGACCAAAATCAAGAATGTATTGAAGTGACTAAGAATATTGGACTACAGGATTAAATTCGTCCGCTTTCCCATTCAAGTTTGCTATATGGTATGACCAAGAATGTATTGAAGTTACTAAGAATATTGGACTACAGGATTCTGATTCCCATCCTCGCAGCCTTTGTAGCTTAAATTCGTCCGCTTTCCCATTCAAGTTTGCTATATGGTATGACCAAGAATGTATTGAAGTTACTAAGAATATTGGACTACAGGATTCTGATTCCCATCCTCGCAGCCTTTGTAGCTTAAATTCGTCCGCTTTCCCATTCAAGTTTGCTATATGGTATGACCAAGAATGTATTGAAGTTACTAAGAATATTGGACTACAGGATTCTGATTCCCATCCTCGCAGCCTTTGTAGCTTAAATTCGTCCGCTTTCCCATTCAAGTTTGCTATATGGTATGACCAAGAATGTATTGAAGTGACTAAGAATATTGGACTACAGGATTCTGATTCCCATCCTCGCAGCCTTTGTAGCTTAAATTCGTCCGCTTTCCCATTCAAGTTTGCTATATGGTATGACCAAGAATGTATTGAAGTTACTAAGAATATTGGACTACAGGATTCTGATTCCCATCCTCGCAGCCTTTGTAGCTTAAATTCGTCCGCTTTCCCATTCAAGTTTGCTATATGGTATGACCAAGAATGTATTGAAGTTACTAAGAATATTGGACTACAGGATTCTGATTCCCATCCTCGCAGCCTTTGTAGCTTAAATTCGTCCGCTTTCCCATTCAAGTTTGCTATATGGTATGACCAAGAATGTATTGAAGTTACTAAGAATATTGGACTACAGGATTCTGATTCCCATCCTCGCAGCCTTTGTAGCTTAAATTCGTCTGCTTTCCCATTCAAGTTTGCTATATTGTATAACCTTGATTGCGCCTTAAATGCAGACGAACTTTCTCCACAAAAGCTGTGTGGATGGTACCAGGGGTTAATGCTATGCTCAAATATTCTTAGTAACTTCAATACATTCTTGCCAAAATCAATAGATTTTTTCAATACTATTGACCAAAATCAATTTTTGTTTTCGATACTATTGGCCGAAATCAATTTTTTGTTTTCGATACTATTGACCAAAATAAATTTTTGTTTTCGATACTATTGACCAAAATCAATTTTTGTTTTCGATACTATTGGCCGAAATCAGTATTTGGTTTTCGATACTATTGACCAAAATCAATTTTTGTTTTCGATACTATTGGCCGAAATCAATTGTTGTTTTCGATACTATTGACCAAAATCAATTTTTGGTTTTTCGATACTATTGACCAAAATCAATTTTTTGTTTTCGATACTATTGACCAAAATCAATAGATTTTTTAACATCCCTGTTCTGATGTTACATTTAGGTGGCTTCCAAAATGTTTCTCAATGCAGGACGAAAGTCAACAATTTTTTCTCATTTCTACGCTTAAGTTTTAGCTGAGATCAAAACATCCCTTTAGATCAAAACCGCCTTTATTAATATTCAAATATAAACGATCACGGCGTAGCCAGAAGAAAGGCCAATCAATACACCATCCGAAATATAACTCCAGACTGTAGTAGGGTTGGCGGTAGAAGCTGAATAAAAACATTCGACCCGAAATGGATCAAGCGTTCGTCATTAATAAAGAAAAAAAAAGAATAAGAGACCCACAAACGCGTCACGTGCTGTGGCACGTGCGGCGCGTATCACGTCCGTTTCCCGCGTGCGTTTCGTGCCCTCCCCCTCCTTTCTCTCTCGCCCCCCACCCCCTTTCTCTATTCGCGAATGTTTACACGCGTGACGTCACGGACCTTTGACACGAAAAAAGGGGGTCAGCGCGCTGTCTCCCCCCCCCCGGTCGCAGCCAGGATCTTCGGCCGAGAGTCGCGAAGGGTTCCCGGGCTTTCGAGAGCGGCAGCGCCGGCAGAGAGACGGCCCGAGAGAGCGGCAATTTTCCTCCGGTTTTTAGGCCTAGCGGACCCGCGGCCGTGTGGGCCTCACCGCTGATTTTCGCGTCCCAAAATGGCGGCCAGTGGCAGCGCTAAAGATAGCGATATCGTTACCGGCGCTACGTCGGATTTATCCGCCAAGAAGGGATTCGAATTAATAGGAATGGTATGCAAGAACGGCGTCTTCAATACGGCTTTGATTTACGGCGACGTTTCAAACCTGAGGAGCGCTCCGAACGTTTCCAAGTGCGCGAACAAGACGAACAATGTCAATTCCGCGACGACAACGACCGGGACCCCAAGAAGAAACGCCGGTTTGGACACGATAGTGGATGGTGGCAAAAATGTGGCCGGTGTCTCGGCGACCAGTCTGACCCGAAGCGCCATGAACGGGCTGATTAGCGGACGTACCCTCAGATTTGATCGGGCTGGAAGCACCGACAGGTAGGGGAAATTCTTTGTACATTTCATTTATTGATGGTGACAGTGGTTTTTGATGATAGTCCGTTATTAGCCGTATTTGTGTGGCATCATTTGCATGTGGTTGTTTAGTTAAGAGTTCGTTTATTGACGTTTTTTAATCCCATTTTGTAAAGCAATTATGATTTTGATATAACCGCGATTATAATTTAAAACATTTACATTTCTTGATTTGTTATTTCGGCTTCGAGAAATTAAGATTTTGATAAGTCCATTTTATAAGCCTCGATTATAATTTGAAATCATTATTTTGATCAGTCTATTTTATAAGTCGTTTATAATTTGAAATCATGATTTTGATAATTCCATTTTATAAGTCGTTTATAATTTGAAATCATTTACATTTCTTGATTTATAATTTACTTATTGCATGCATCAACACTATAACTATTTTAAATTTAAACTAATTGTTAAGGGAATAATAAGAGTTAGAGTTCAAATAGATAATTTAAAAAAATATATATACATTTAATTCGATAGGTCTTTGACAGATTACACTCTAAACACTATAATGTTATAATAATTGATTCTAGTTGTACCAAAAACATTGCCACATATTATTAGGTTGATTTGGGTGAAATTTAAGAAACAAATTAGCATAATGACCTGTAATGAAACATTCGGAATAAGTTAATATTTTATTCGCGTCCATAAATGCGTGTCATTATCAATTAGATCATTTCGTAATATTCAATATTTAAATTTTCGTAACGTAAAAATAAGTGTGACAGTTATGAAAAACTATCACTGAACTGATTTTCATAGTTATTCAAGGATTAGTGGTCCTAACTACTTGGGTTGATTGCAAGTCCAAATCTGAGCTGGCTTACAGTACCAATGTCGAAAATAGGTTCGGTAAAAAACTATTTTCGTTAAAACAATAGGGACTTGGCAGTACTACGTCACAGTTTTTTTTCAATAGTTTTTATCGTGGGGAGAAAAATGTTACCACAATGGCGGCCATGGTCAAAGCTACGGAGTGCCAAGTCTCTATAGGAAGTGTGTATATTTTGTTACTTATGATAATATAAATTATCCTTAATTATGCTTAAGTTTCTATAAGGAATTTAGAATTGTAAGTTCTTTAGTTGCCTAAGGTGGTTCCTTGGGTATTAGCCTAGCTAGCTGATATAGCAGACGAAATTCCAGAGTATACAATTTTATTTATTTCGCGGTAAGCTTTGCAAAATTAGTTTTTTCTTTGAATAACTTTGGGCTAATTTCGTCTGTATAAATTTGTATGAGAAATCGTTGGTTCCACTGAACTCGTTTGGCATTTCGGGTTTTTACAATCTGTCGCAATGAAAGGTGCGGTTATAATAGTATATTGTTATTAGATATGTGAAAGACCATCAGGAAAATCGTCAGTGTCGTAGCGAAATGGGGTTGAAACTCTACAGAATATATCATCAAATAGAAATTTACATGTTTTCTATGGCGTAATTAGGTTTACTATGATTTCTCACTATTTTCCTGCTATTGCCAATGATGTATCACAATTTTTCAGTGATTTCTATTGATTTCTCACTACTTTTCTATGATTTACATTGATTTCTCACTATTTTTCTATGATTTACATTGATTTATCACTATTTTTCTATGATTTACATTGACTTCTCACCATTTTTCAGTGATTTCTATTGATTTCTTACCATTTTTTTTGAGATTTCTATGTTTTCTCACTATTTTTCTATGATTTTTATTGATTTCTCACTATTTTTCTATGATTTCCATTGATTCATCACCATTTTTCAGTGATTTTTTATTGATTTATCACTATTTTTCTATGATTTCTCGCCATTTTCAGTGATTTCTATGTTTTCTCACTATTTTTCTATGATTTCCATTGACTTCTCACCATTTTTCAGTGATTTACATTGATTTCTCACTATTTTTCAGTGATCTCTATGTTTTCTCACTATTTCTCTATGATTTCCATTGATTCATCACCATTTTTCAGTGATTTCAATTGATTTATCACTATTTTTCTATGGTTTCTCGCCATTTTCAGTGATTTCTATGTTTTCTCACTATTTTTCTATGATTTACATTGACTTCTCACCATTTTTCAGTGATTTCTATTGATTTATCACTATTTTTCTATGATTTCCATTGATTTATCACTATTTTTCTATGATTTCCATTGATTTATCACTATTTTTCTATGGTTTCTCGCCATTTTCAGTGATTTCTATGTTTTCTCACTATTTTTCTATGATTAACATTGACTTCTCACCATTTTTCAGTGATTTCTATTGATTTATCACTATTTTTCTATGGTTTCTCGCCATTTTCAGTGATTTCTATGTTTTCTCACTATTTTTCTATGATTTACATTGACTTCTCACCATTTTTCAGTGATTTCTATTGATTTATCACTATTTTTCTATGATTTCCATTGATTCATCACCATTTTTCAGAGATATCTATTGATTTATCACTATTGTTCAATGATTTCCATTTATTATCACCCTTTTTCTGCGATTTCCATTCAACATTGTTCAATACTAGTTATTCCTAGTGTTTTTATTATGTGAATTCCAGTGATATCTGTACGATTAGTACACTTCTTTTGGTTGAGTGACTTTCACCTCTATGTTACCATTTAAAGCAAATAAATTCAATTAATTTTCTATCTTGGAAAAACTTCCTGTTTCATTTAGTTAATTTCCTAAAGGCTTTTTAATTAAACTAGGAAATGTGACCAGTTTACGCGACAAACTCCTTTAAGTAACTGGTCAAGACCTGAAATTAACCGCTCATTTACCAAATCCACTTAAATTCTTCAGTGTTTTAAACTTAAACACAATATTAATAATAGATACAGTATAATTTGGTACCTAACTTTTTCCAACACTTCATGATTGCAATAATTTATAGATTTTTTATTAGACTTAATTTAGAAATTTCAGTACATTACTAGACTGTTATTAGAATTATTTCAATCATCACAACCTAATTATAATTATAAATAATTATATGTTATATATTATGTATTGTGTTGTATTAAATATATATTAAATCAGGGCCCCCAGAGGTCCTATAATCCCTATAAAATCCTATATTTTCAAAAATGTCCTATAACATCCTATATTTTTAGCCAAATCCCCAAAAAGTCCTATAAAATCCTATAATTTTGATATTTTGCCCATTTCAAATCCTGCCACTCTGTTAAATTGCTAGATTTAGCTATAGGATAAATTCCTATACAAAGTCATTCTAGTCTATACTCTTGTTATTGTTAACATGGTAAGCTACTATAGTATATTTTTGTGATGAAATGGTTCAATAGTTAAAATTTTTAAGTGAAAATCAAAGACTTATTTCTCTAAATATAGATTTTGTTTTTAAATGCAGAAAGTTAGTAAATTAAATAACATATATAGTCCTATAAAATCCTATAATTTTGTAAAATAGACCTATAAAGTCCTATATTTTTAGAAATATGATCCTATTTTGCCTATAAAAAAATTGAAGATTTGAGTGGGGGCCCTGATATTACATATTATTTTATGTTAAATATTATAATTATTATAACAAAAAATTAGAGGTATAATAATAATTATCTAGGATGATAAAATTGGCTAATATGTAGATTAGTCCATTATGAAAAGGGATAATAAAGCTAAACGAATTTGCGTATATAATAATTATCTTGACAAATTTCTCGTATTGGAAGTAATCCAAAGGCTTTTATCTGACGTGGGAATCACACCTGTATTGATCTGATATCATATTCAAATCGAGGAATTTCCAAAACTTGTTCGATACGTGACTAAGCTTTTATTTTCCGCTATTAGTCTAATCAACAAATTTCTAATCCTTTTAATCGGCTCCTTTTACAAGGTTATCTCAATGCAATCTTTTTTTTTATAAAAGAAATCTAAAACCGATGTGAAATCGTGTCAAGTGTTGATTAACATTAATTTAATCATGATTTTATACTTAAATAAAATCTGAAGCTTTGCCTTTACAGAAGTTAAGTTGTGATTAACATTAAGTTAATCATGATTAAATATCGATTAAAATCAAAGCTGAAGTTTTTTAAGTTAATCATGATTAAATATCGATTAAAATCAAAGCTGAAGTTTTTTAAGTTAATCATGATTAAATATCGAAAAAAATCAAAGCTGAAATTTTGTTAAATTAATCGTAATTAAATATCGATAAAAATCAAAGCTGAAGTTTTTAAGTTAATCATGATTAAATATTGATTAAAATCAAAGCTGAAGTTTTGTTAAGTTAATCATGATTAAATATCGATTAAAATCAAAGCTGAAGTTTTTTAAGTTAATCATGATTAAATATCGATTAAAATCAAAGCTGAAATTTTGTTAAATTAATCGTAATTAAATATCGATAAAAATCAAAGCTGAAGTTTTTAAGTTAATCATGATTAAATATTGATTAAAATCAAAGCTGAAGTTTTGTTAAGTTAATCATGATTAAATATCGATTAAAATCAAAGCTGAAGTTTTTTAAGTTAATCATGATTAAATATCGATTAAAATCAAAGCTGAAGTTTTTTAAGTTAATCATGATTAAATATCGATTAAAATCAAAGCTGAAGTTTTTTAAGTTAATCATGATTAAATATCGAAAAAAATCAAAGCTGAAATTTTGTTAAATTAATCGTAATTAAATATCGATAAAAATCAAAGCTGAAGTTTTTTAAGTAAATCATGATTAAATATTGATTAAAATTAAAGCTGAAGTTTGGTTAAATTAATCATGATTAAATATTTATTAAAATCAAAGCTGAAGTTTTGTTAATTTAATCATGATTAAATATTGATTAAAATCAAAGCTGATGTTTGTCTTTTTAAAAATTAAATCATGAAAATCATTAAAATTAGTTTAATGATGATTAAATATTGATTAAATAAAATCTATAGCTTTGCCTCTATAAATATTAAAAACGCTGTAACGGTTTTCATACAAAATCAATAATTAATTTTCTAATGACTAAATAGAACCAATAATTTAAATAATTTAATAATTTAAAGTAACTTATAATGTAGGGGTATTTTCTTTTGCAAAATACCCGTTTTCAAATTTGAATAGAGATATGTATTAGGAAATCTGTGTAAAAAATGATAATTTCCTCAGCCTTGTACCCGCTGCGATGCCAGTCCTCAGTTTTCGCTATTTGGTCGTTGTTGTTTGCGCTTTCTCATGGCCAAAATGTGCTAACTGGAAAAATTGTAGATTTTGACCGATTTAGACTTGCTGCCTGAGAATTTGCGTAGCCAAGGTTCCGCAGTTGATAAAATCATTATTACTTGAAGTGGTGTAGTGCATAAAAACTTATTTTGAATCCTAAGAATTTAATATACTTTAGCAGCCCAATTTTTGAAAATGTGGTAATTAGCAATATCAATTGTCGAGAAATTGAATATCATTCACGGTTAATTGTACGCGCTTAATCACTAATAAATAATCATTAAAATTAATTGGGCCAATTAAATGACTGAAAATCAGGTAATTCGCACATTTTTTATTTTTTTTAAGTTGCCCTAAGTTATTGGATTAACAAAATTCTTTGCAAATTTTTCAAAGCTTTTTTTTATTTATACCGAACTTTTTTGTATTTTATCGGCTATATAAAATTAATATAATCTTAATTAAATTTTATTACTATTTCATATTTAAGTTTACTTAGATAGGCAATGTATTGGAATTGTTTTAGAAATGTAGTTTAAAATCAATTTGATTTGAAATCCCTTAATTTAAATGAAAACTTACCTCCGTTGATTTACAATCCCTTAATTTAAATGAAAATTTACCTCCTTGATATAAAATCCCTTAATTTAAATGAAAATCGAGCACCCTTGATATCAAATCCCTTAGTTTAAATCAAATTGCCTTAATTTAAATCAATTGATTTTGATTTTGCCCAATTTTCAAAAATATGTAAATTCGGAATCTCCATTGATCATCATCGAGTTACTACATTTTATCCCTTAGCTCAACGAGAATTTCTACCCGAAATTTTGTTGTTGTTTGTTTGTTGTTTAGTTGTTTGCCTTCGCGCGCCCTGTTTATCCAGGACAGAATTCCCCCTTTTCGCCCCCCCCATCTCCCACTTTCGCGAGACTGATCCGGAATATCCGGTTTCGACACCCCCCCCCGCACAGAACTCTTCTATTCAGCTCTTTATATCGCACACGGAAGGGGGAAGGCAATTATGGGGGGAGGGTGTGAGGGGGCGTGGCTATTTTGGGAAATAATTTATTTATGATAAAGTGCAGTGTTCTTTCCACCTGCGGAATGTTAATGTCAGACTGATTTATATCGCCTGCAAATGTAGATAAAGTTGATTTCTAGCCGCCTGTGATTTCGTGCGGTTTCTTGGAGTGTACGATGTCAATCAATTTGCTTAGAATCGGAATTCAGGGCTATGAAATTTCCTATAATATTTTAAAAAAAATCGCTGGGAGCCCTGGGAATTTCAAACGACTAATTTTCTTTTTAAATCGCCCATAGACCTTCCTATAAATTCCTAGCTTAACAGGACAAACACTTTCACATAGACAACATAGCAGGACTTACACATTTATTTATTCTTTGGTTTTAAAAATTTTGCTTACGCTCATTCCAATTGGATTGTTAATTTCACAAGCGTCACCCATAAAGTCGATTTTCAAAATATAGACCTAAGGTAGCCTACGTGAAGATAGTATATTTCAAAATATTGTAATTCCTTAACTGAGCTATTTAGAAAATCAATGTGATATAGTTAATTAACTATTTATAATGGTTTGTATAAATCTATAACCGTTAAATGAGTAGGAGTTGTGTTATAGGTCGGATCGATAAAAAGTTTAAAATATTTAAAACCCTTAAAAAGAAATCTATGTTTAATTTTTTTATTTTTCCGATTTGCGGAAAATATTCCACAATTCGGGAAATTTTATTTTTCCGGAAAATTAACAACACTAAGTAGGAGTTTGATCAAAAACCCACTATTTATCCAAACAACTAGGTTGGCAGGTTTGCTAGATAATCCTTTTTTGAGCTTCCCTGGTTCATGAAAACTCGGGCAAAACCTTCCGCCTCTCTAAACACAAAAGTAAATAACCACATAAGTAGTATTTTATAGAATAGTCTATTGGCGAAACTATAAAGTAAATTTGGTCTTAACCAACCCGTTAAAATGGAACAACAAGATCACGTGACTACCATATCGCAGCCAACTTCGATTCGGTAACTCCGGTTCATAGTTGGCCGTGCGACGGTAATGAAAAAAATTATTCCTTCCAGATACTGCAGGTAGCTAATTAATTTACACTTTTCTACTTACAAGATGTTTTAAATAATAATACTATTTAGATAATTTAGATGAATCGATCAAAATTTAAGCCGCCATTAGTAAAAAAAAAATGAATAATTGTTCGTATTTCTTAGGATAGATGGCGCTGCAGTTCTTCACAAAGTCACGCGACTACCATCTTTTCAGCCCCCCTGGACTTTATAGTTTCGCCTATTTGTATTTTTAAAATTAAACGTGGCCTTCTTGTTTAAATGTAGCTTCTACGTCCAGGGCCGTCTTAAGGCATGGGCTAAATGGGCCCCCAGTCAGTTTCGGGGACAAGGAAAGGCCAGCCATACAACCTCTACTCTAGGGATTAGGGTTTAGTTAGTTAAATATTATTTATGCTCATTTAATATTATGTATCTTTTAGTTACGTCCAAAGTAATTTGACTCATCGCTACATCGCGTATCATACGGTACCAACAATTTCTAAAGCCTAACGTCAGTAAAAATCTAATTTTCAGTGGGCCTATGTTATACTTTTGAAATAAAAAGTTTTGGTTTGATTATTAAGTAGTTGAATTTAGATAACGGACATACAAAGGCTGACCGTTTTGGATCGCAAAGGTCTTAAGAAATAATTTAGCCCAGGGCCCCAAAAGGTCTTAAGACGGGCCTGTCTACGTCACAACTTTAACTTTGGTAATATTAGGAGCGCGCGCGCTTAGGGCGCGAGATACCTCGGGATTTCCACGTGCGCGTGCGAACCGCGCGTGTCAAAACTATTCTTATAAAGCTACGATATCGTGACGTAAGAGTAAACTATAAACAAGTTCCGGCAAGCGTAGCTGAATTTATAAAAATAACTATTATCCATGAACTCAGTGGTTTTAAAAAAATATATAAAAAAGTTAAAAACCCATTTAACAAATTTTTAAACTAGCCTTTTCTACTTCATATTTGTGTTGTTTTGATTAATAACTTGATAATTTTCCATTTTTGGTTATAAATAATTATAATTATTATTATAAATAATTATTTTTTTATTAATAAAAAATCATATTTGAAATGTGAGGGGTTTTAGTTTTTAAAAATTGTTTTTCCAAACGCACCCCGGGATTAATCATCATGACAAAAATTAGTTCCACTAAATATTAATTAATATTTATTATTTTATTTTAATTTGTTTGTATTTTAAATATATGTTTTTGTCATTTTATATTCATCCTTGATTTAAAATATAATATGAGACAACCCTGTAGCGTAAACAGTTTTTAAACCTACACGTCTAACCTACGCGTTTGCCTAGCGTGGTCTTAACCACTCTAATTGCAACAGAGAAATAATAATACAAAAATAAAATACTTTTGATGGAACAAAAAGAAGTTCTAATTAGGGCCGTCGTAGAATAAATCTGGCTTCTCGAGTTCGTCGGCAGGGAGCGCTCCGAGCCTACTTTTTATCCCCGTCTCAGTTATATGACTTTTTGCATATTTTCCCTTAGACTTTACCCGAATATGATTCTAGTTCCGAGGGCTGGCTTACCAATGTGGCTTTTCGTGTCTGTCTGCTATTTGCTAAATACTAAATCCTGGGGGGCTGACCATTATCCGTAATCGGTCACAATTATCGGTGTACAAGTCCGTAGCTTTGACTGTACTAAAGTGATTAGTTGATTACGTAATCGATTACCGATTTAGCTCTATAAAAGGCGGTAATCGGTGTGCACAATATAAGGAATAATATAATCAGCTAGGCTAATGCCCAAAGCCGCAGCATAGGTCTAAGTCATCTAGCGACTTTTGAAGCCTTTAATTCAGGTGGCCGGGTTACAATACGTAGGAGGGTGGTGGTAAGCCCTTCATGCCACGCGAGCCAACAGCTCCCTACACTCACTATTACCGTTAACCTCAACAGGTTTTTATGGAAGGGAAACCGAAGAGCCCTTACAGTGGTTAGCCCCTCGCAAAATCCTTATTAATCTTTGAACCATAGGTGGAAACTATTCGCTTGCTTTATACCCAGCACTACCAACTTTTTACGTAAAGACCGTGTAAAAGTCTTGCTCGAAATTGGCCATAATCTGCTTCGACGAGGGGTTCGGACATTCGTAAAAATCCCGTACATTCTAGAGGAAAATGGTTTTAGAAATCTTGATATCAACCCGAAATTTGGGTGAAAATCAGGCCTGAAAAACCAGAAATCAACATAATCGGTTTCGGATTTCGGAAATCACTTTGAGATTCAAAATATCGTACGCCAAATTTGCACATCTGTCTTTTGGTCGCTTGTACCTGAATTAACGGCTTTAAAAGACGCTTGATGACTTAGGCCTAAGGTGGTGCCTTGGGTGACTAGCCTAGCTGATTATTACTAATACGAATTTAGGCATTAAATTGATTAATTCGAGGTGACGACGAGGTGCGTTCATGAGTCACTCAATAATAACGTCGCAGCGGCTGACAGTCGCGTTTATCGACAATGATTATTCAAGGTACTTCCAGGGCCCCCAGAGGTTCTATAATTCCTATAAAATCCTATATTTTCAAAAATGCCCTATAACATCCTATATTTTTAGCAAAAGTCCTATAAAATCCTATAATGTTGATATTTTACCAATTTCAAATCCAGCCACTCAGTTAAATTGCTAGATTTAGCTATAGGATAAATTCCTGTACAAAGTCATTCTAGTCTATACTTTTTTTATTGTTAACATGGTTAGCTACTTGTATATTTTCGTGATAAAATGGTTAAATAGTTTAAATTTTTAAGCGTAATCCGGTGTACAGACTTTCTAAGAGTGGTTAGCCCCTCGTCAAAGACTTATTTCTATAAATATAGATTTTGTTTTTAAATGCATTAAGTTAGTAAATTAAATAGCATATATAGTCCTATAAAGTCCTATATTTTTAGAAAAATAATCCTATTTTTCCTATAAAAAATTGAAGATTTGAGTGGGGGTACTGTACTTCTTTTTCAATATGTTAGCCGCCTTTTATGTTACTGTGAATCAATGTTACTACTAATCGTCACCCGAAAGCAAAATCCACTTTATACAGAAATCTTAAAAAGAGACGTGGATTTGGCTCTCAGGTGACATTTTTATTATTATTTGCTTATGTATTGGCAAGAATGTATTTATTTATACCTAGGGAGAATGTCTATGTCGAGACGGTTTTTAGCCTTTCTCTCATTCCACCCGTTGGTCCCCCCAGTACGCTCCTCCGCTTAAAATAAAACGAATAGTCCCGGTATTTCATTGGCTGCTTAAAATTTACGTCACCTAACGCGATGGAAATCAAACGCCGGTGACGTTTTGTCTTCCCCCCCGCGCGAGACGGGGGAATGGCGTTCAACGTGCCCGGCTATTGTCGCAAAATAATCATTCTTCCTAAATATAAATAAATACATTCTTGGTATTGGTAATTACATTATCGCCCAACTTATGAACTAATTAATTAATGAAGCGATATCTGTCCAATTTATCATAAATTTAATCTAATATTACTTGTAAAATATTTTGTTTTGTGCGACCTAAATAACTAAAATAAACGCTATGATCAAAGTATAGTTTTTTCGCCTCAACAAAATAGATTATTAAATCATATGATTTTTGTTTCCTAAATTTTGTAATAATCCAAGCAACTTAATTATCGTATCTTTTCCTGATTGATTTCAATGTTTCGTAATCTAGAGGCCTAGCATTCAGAAAAAACTATTTACAGAATTTTCAGATCCAGATATTCAGATTTATTCGTAAATTTCTCAAAAAAAAAAACATTGGTTTGTGGATTTTGGAATTTTTGAAAAATGCAGCTGTGTTTTATAATATTAAGTTTTTGTATTTTTTATCAATCCGCGGGATTTCATAAAATTTCTTAATTTATAAAAAAAAATCCAGTTTGAAATCATTGACCGAAATTTTTAGTCAATTTTCAATTTTCTTTGGATTTTTCGGTGAGTGTACCAAATGTTTCTGAAGGTCTTTGATAGTATAAGTATTATATATTTTTTCCAATGTGTGCCCCCCTTACGAGCCAAAATCATGGCAACGCCACTGACAAGGAGACGACTCGAGGTGTAACACACCGATTTTGTTCAAACTCGGGGGTTTGGTAGACCTTTATGTAACTTGAAACACCCTAAAGGGAAATGTCTCCATAGGCAACCGTTTTGCCATGGCAACCAAAAATATTTTTGACAACACAAAATGGAAATTTTCCCATAGAAAATAACATGGGAATCTGACCAATATTAAGGTAAAAAAATTTTAATTTTTGAAAATGCTAAAAATAGAAAATATAAATAAGAAAATAATGAAAAAGTTCGAAGTTGATTAAAATCTTTACAGTGGTACCCTTACATTTGGTCAGATTCCCATGTTATATTCAATAGGAAAATTTCCATTTTGTATTTTCAAAAACATTTTTGGTTGCCATGGCAAAACGGTGGACTATCGAGACGTTTATTCCCATTCGACCGAAATCCCATTCGACCGAAATAATTTTAAAATGTAGCCCAATTGGCGGGGTGATTTGGTATTTTATTTATAAGGTATGTACTATCGAAGATCCATGTTTAGGTTAGGTTAGGTTAGGTTAGAGTTGGTTAAGTTTACTATTTCAGTTTTGGTTCAGTTACTTTTCTTGACTAGGTGAAGATAATTATTATTGATGTATAAATACCCTCCTTTATTAGCTATCCGCTCCATTGCAAACGACTTCAGTAACTAAATTGAAAACATAGCAAAAGCCAATTTATTTAGCAGCGTTCGGTCGAATGGGACACATAAAAACCGCACGTTTCGGCGGAATTCGGTCGAATGGGACACCTCAAAAACCGCCTTCGGTCGAATGGGACTAAAGCTATGGAGACATTTCCCTTTAGGGTGTTTCAAGTTACATGAAGGTCTACCAAACCCCCGAGTTTGAACAAAATCGGTGAGTTACACCTCGGGTCGTCTCTTTGTGAGTATAGGTATTGAATTTAATTGCATTTATTTCGCTTTAAAATTTCGTGGAAAGTTGGCGCTCAAAACGCGACGCGTTCCAAGAACGCGCCTTGAAAACCCCGCCTTGTATTGTATCCACCGATAGCCATTATAATGCTAATTAGTTTCTCAGTATGACGCGAAGCAGATGTGCCAACTGTCTAACTCGTGTCAAATGTAACTACCGCTTCTAATTCGAAATAGTTAAATACAAACTAACATTATGTTAGCAGGCTTCCACCTCGGGGCAACGTATTGCCAAAAATGCACCAATTTCGTTTTCCAGAAGGCAAATCTGATCTGTACAGGGTGCTGGCTAGTGCACACCTCTGAAAACTCCTTTTTTCGCACAATGCCGTAATTTACCAGGGTAACGGTTAATTACGATTTTTTTGTAAAAAATACGAAAATGGTAATTTACCTAGGTAATTTACGCAGTGATTTACCAGGGTAACGGTTAATTAAGATTTTTTTTTAAATACGAAAATGGTAATTACCAGGGTAACGGTTAATTGCGATTTTTTTTTAAATACGAAAATGGTAATTACCAGGGTAATTTACCCAGATAATTTACCGGAGTAATTTACTGAATACTGATATATTAAATTTTTCCTGTTGTGAAGAAAATGAACTGAAAAAAAAGGCTAAAATATGTCAAAATCTACGTTGAAAACCAGTTGAAATCAATGATTTAATTTAAAAAAAGATAAAAATAAGTGTATTTTTTGTATTTCTTTTGGTTTCCTAATAAAATTATCAGCTTCATTATCTTTTTTTTATGTTTTGAATTATTTAGACCATGCCACAAAAGTTTGTGACAAAACGAGATTAATAAACATTTGGGAATTAATTTAGTAAAAGACGGTTCAGTGCACTGTCATACCATTTTATTCTAATTTTTCATGAAAAAAGTTTGAAAAAGCATATCCGAATGTTTCTTTTCATTTTACGCGATACATATTTTCTATCACAAATCGAATATCGTTGTTTTTTATTTGTTTACACTCGTAACCCCCTGCCTAAAGAAAAGGGTATGATCTAGCTTCTGAAGTCTGGCGTACGTGGCGCGGCCAATCAAATTAAATATCATCATTAGTTAATCGAGAACTTTCTAATTTTTAAATGTTGATTTTAAATATTTTTCTATTATCGGTATCGGCCAATATCGGCTTCGTTTATGCCGATATTGTCCGATACCGATATTATAAAAATAGGCCGATATAAAGGTGCATCCCTATCATAAATATAGTTCCCACTCCCTTTAAACCTATCCCTATCATATCAAATGGTGAGATTGTCAATTTGATTAATCAAATAACGAATAATGAAAAGTAAAGATAGCCCTAGGCGAGAGTTCTTCAGCTGGTTCATCGAGAATTTTCTTATTTTTAAATGTTTTTCTGAAAATATTTTTCTAATATCGGCTTTGCTTACCGATATATAATTGCATCCCCTACTGGAAATCAACTTGAAAATCCCGAAAACTGGAAGATAATCACTTCCAAAACCTCGAAATCAGCCTAGGTAACAAAAAATCAAGACGAAAGTCGCGCTTTGAAATCTCAAAATCAATTTCTGATTTCTAAAGTCACTTTGAGGTTGAAAGTCCCGCTCCCAAAATGAACACGCTGTACTTGAATTCACGGAATAAGATTTAGAAAGATCCACACGGCGTTGTTTCGATTCGTTGAGTTTCGTCGTAAGGCGTGTAAAATGTCCGTTCGCGGGAACAACGGAAGTGAGCCACCCTAGGATTATAGTGTTTTTCGTGCTCGTCACACTCGGTTTATCCACCAAGAAGAAACCTGGTTTACTTCGCAGGCCTCCTCTTCATACTTTGTCGCATCTTTCTTACTTCCAATTTTATTATTTTTCTTTGCTTAAAAGAGAAAATTGAAACCCAACTTCGTTGACCGGTCACAGTCAGGGCAAAAAATACCACCTTAAAGCGATTTTCCGAAAAACCAAATTTTAAATTGAACCCGAAATCATTTTTTTGGCAAAATAATTTGAAATAGGAAATTAAATTAGGTTTGGGCAAAAGATTTTGAAGTAGAAATCTATTTTGGGCAAAAGATTTTGAAGTAGAAATCTATTTTGGGCAAAAGATTTTGAAGTAGAAATCTATTTTGGGCAAAAGATTTTGAAGTAGAAATCTATTTTGGGCAAAAGATTTTGAAATAGGAAATAAAATCTATTTTGGGCAAAAGATTTTGTTATAGAAAATGAAATCTAATTTGGGCAAAAGATTTTGTTATAGAAAATGAAATCTAATTTGGGCAAAAGATTTTGTTATAGAAAATGAAATCTAATTTGGGCAAAAAATTTTGTTATAGAAAATGAAATCTAATTTGGGCAAAAGATTTTGTTATAGAAAATGAAATCTATTTTGGGCAAAGGATTTTGTTATAGAAAATGAAATCTAATTTGGGCAAAAGATTTTGTTATAGAAAATGAAATCTATTTTGGGCAAAGGATTTTGTTATAAAAAATGAAATCTATTTTGGGCAAAAGATTTTGTTATAGAAAATGAAATCTAATTTGGGCATAAGATTTTGTTATAGAAAATGAAATCTATTTTGGGCAAAAGATTTTGTTATAGAAAATGAAATCTATTTTGGGCAAAAGATTTTCTTATAGAAAATAAAATCTAATTTGGGCAAAAGATTTTGTTATAGAAAATGAAATCTAATTTGGGCAAAACATTTTGTTATAGAAAATGAAATCTAATTTGGGCAAAAGATTTTGTTATAGAAAATGAAATCTATTTTGGGCAAAAGATTTTGAAATAGGAAATAAAATCTATTTTGGCCAAAAAAAATTTGAAATAGAAAATGGAATTGACATTATACGTTAGTAATAATGATGTAAATTAAATTTTAATTTCGTCAATTTCCAAATACCATTCTGAATGCTTTTTGGACAGGTCAACACATTTAAAAAAAACCATAAACACAGCATAGTTTTTCTGTGGTATATGAAAATGCTAGGCTTAGTTGTCGCTGTGTTTTGTTGGGCTTAGGTTCAATTCAGGGCCGGCGTTAGGGGGGGGGTGGGGGTAAGCGGGGCAAAAGTGCCCCGGGCCCGGGCCTCCGAAAGGGGCACGCCGGAACGGGTGCCTAGCTAAAATTTTCTGACTATTTCCAAAAAACCAAATTTTGGAGTAAAAATTACCTGGGGCCCGAAAATCCTAGCACCGGCCCTGGTTCAATTAAATAATTGTACCGCAATTCTTAAGGCCACACTACGTTTAGTTACACGTGAATACCACTGTAAATAGTTATCAAGAAGAATTCGCAAATTGAAACCCTGTATATATTTTTCCATTTTCAAACACTTCTCGATTCTTTTTATTCGAATTTATTTTATTATTTTTTTATGAAGGTGAAAAGAGGGACATCTTGTTTTTGTATATTTCTTTTATTTGTCTGGCAAAGGTCTTTTGCCTCCGCGAAAATAAATTATCGGGTTTGTTCTTTTGATTTCTTTGGTGGGCAGACAGCCCGGGGAATGTTATTATTGTTGCTGTTCTTCTCCGATACCTGGAATGTAATTCAATAAAGTACTTAATGGCAGACGCGGATATTAATTTACTTCTCTATCAGGATTGCGAGTGTGTAACCGAGTTCGTTAATGATAAAGCACGCTCTGCTACCACATTGTGGGAACGTTTGTTTAGACGCGTTTTTCTGGGAAAATTTACAACGAGTTTTCCAAATCTCGTTTACGCAGTACTTTCACATTGCTCAATAGGCCCATCCCACCGCTTGTCATGGCGGCTAGCGAAAGTGGCGCCATCATTAGATACTTTGCTGAATTAAGAATGTATTTATTTGTATTTAGGGACAATGACCATATTGAGACGAGCCGCGGGCACAGGGTGACCACACTTCCTTTATTTTATCATTTTTCCTTTATTTTATCATTTTTCTTTTATTTTATCATTTTTCCTATATTTTATCATTTTTCCTATATTTTATCATTTTTCCTATATTTTATCATTTTTCCTATATTTTATAATTTTTCCTATATTTTATAATTTTTCCTATATTTTATCAGTTTTCCTTTATTTTATCATTTTTCCTTTTTTTTATCATTTTTCCTTTATTTTATCATTATGGTTAGCACTTTAGCAAAATGAGTCTGGTTCGATCCCAGATTGTGGCACTGGGTGAAAACTCGGAAACACTCCTGCGTTGAATTTACAAGTTCTCTACTACTTATTTAAGTTCTTCGGTTTCCCCTATCATAGAAACATGTTGAAACCTATATTTTTCTGTAATTTCAAATGAAATTTACTTATATTTTTCCCATTAATATTATGTGCTTAGCTTAATTACATTTTTGTCGGACAGGAGAACTTTATGTTAATAAGGTGTCCGTAATGAGTTTAAAATGGTAAATTTTTAAACCAGTGATTTTCAAATGGGACTCCATGGAACCCCAGGGCTCCGTCTAAACATTTTGTACTTTTTTCAAGCGAGGGTTCCACGATAAATTTGAAACTGAAATGGTGACACCGGTTGAGAACCACTGTTTTAAACGAAGACTTTTTCTTCGTTTAAGAACTCAATGAGGATTTGCATGACTGGAAACTAGCCGACCGAATCTCTAATTATTACTTTTTATCAAACTTTAAGTGTTTCAAACAGACGAGAACAAACAAACAAAAATTATTCTTTCGGCGTTTTACGCTAATTAGTTTCAATCACTTCTAAATGAGAGATTGAGTACGGCGTCTTAAAACGCGTACGGAGAACGACTAGATGATGTCTAATTTATCCACACAATAGTCCCGACGATAGTTAGTGAACGCCATTAAAAATAACCAGTTCCCCTGAAAATTGGGGACCCGGGCCCGTTATAGACGACCCTATTAACGCACAGTCCGACGATAGTTGGTGAACGCCATTAAAAATAACCAGGGCCCCTGAAAATTGGGGGCCCGGCCCCGTTATAGACGACCCTATTAACGCACAGTCCGACGATAGTTGGTGAACGCCATTAAAAATAACCAGGGCCCCTGAAAATTGGGGGCCCGGCCCCGTTATAGACGACCCTATTAACGCACAGTCCGACGATAGTTGGTGAACGCCATTAAAAATAACCAGGGCCCCTAGAAATTGGGGCCCGGGCCCGTTATGGACGACCCTATTCACACACAGTCCCGACGATAGTTAGTGAACGCCATTAAAAATAACGAGGGCCCCTGAAAATTGGGGGCCCGGATTATAGCTACAAGTTTCCCCGTTCGCGATTTCGAGGGCTGAATTAACCTCTCTATTGTAAAAAAGTGATTTTAGAAACTTTTTAAAATATTTCAACATTTTCTCACGAGTTACGTTTTCAAAAAGCTATTTTAAAATTTAAATTGGATTTATTTCGTAGTCTGCGGACGAGATGGCGTGGTAAACGCGACGCCAAAATGGCGGCAATAAATTTTCGCGGTCGGGCCGGCCCTAAAGGTATTCACACCTATTAAATATCTCGTTAAAAATTCAAAACAATACGCAATCAATACGAATTATCGAGCGAAACGAAGCGCTGTTTGCTAACGCGGGAGGTTATTCGCCTGTAACCAAATGCGTTCTTTGTTTCAACCCTTTTCCGCCGAAGAACGGAGCTTCGCGGACTAGCACGTAGATGGCACTTCCGTCGTTTATTTACCGACGTTTACACCTCATTTCCAGCAGGTGGCGCTACACGAAATTTCGTTATTATTTTGTTTATCCGTGAAGTTATATCAGTGTGCTGTCTAGTCAGTGTCTCAAAAACACCGACCGAAATGTTTTTTTTCTCATGGCGTCGTCCCCGGGGCGGTCCTCCATCTTAACGCCAAACCGACATATCTCCGTTTGGCTAATTTTATTTTTGTTTTGTTTTATTGGCCCAACAAGCATTGTTTTAAGAGCCCAAGAAAGATGCGTTTAGGGGCCCAACAAGCATTGTTTTAAGAGCCCAAGAAAAATGCTTTTAAGGGCCCAACAAGCATTGTTTTAAGAGCCCAAGAAGGATGCTTTTAGGGGCCCAACAAGCATTGTTTTAAGAGCCCAAGAAGGATGCTTTAGGGGCCCAACAAGCATTGTTTTAAGAGCCCAAGAAAAATGCTTTTAAGGGCCCAACAAGCATTGTTTTAAGAGCCCAAGAAGGATGCTTTAGGGGCCCAACAAGCATTGTTTTAAGAGCCCAAGAAAAATGCTTTTAAGGGCCCAACAAGCATTGTTTTAAGAGCCCAAGAAGGATGCTTTTAGGGGCCCAACAAGTATTGTTTTAAGAGCCCAAGAAGCATGTTTGTTAGGTACCTAAAATCTTGTTTTAAGATCCCCAAGAAGGATGCTTTTAGGGGCCCAACAAGCATTGTTTTAAGAGCCCAAGAAGGATGCTTTTAGGGGCCCAACAAGCATGGTTTTTCGCCTTGCCCTTCACAAGGACCCGCGAGGACATCATTTGCTCTGGGGCCGGAAACTACTATGCTTATGAGTCTCATGACGAACCTCAGACCACTTATAACGTGGATAGTCAATTAATATTTAGGTCAAATATTACATGTTATACGCATTATAACCCGGCCACCTGAATTAAGGGCTTCAAAAGTCACTTGATGACTTAGGCCTAAGGTGGTGTCTTGGGTATGAGCCTAGCTGATTATTATTATAAAGATTGTTATTGTTTAGAACCGAATTTTAAAATAAACGGTGAGTAAAAATGATATTATAATATTCTATATTATCATATTTATATTATATATTATGTATTATTATATTTATATTATATTATATATTATTATATTTATATTTATATTATATATTATTATATTTATATTATTATATTATATTTATATTATGTATTATTATATTTATATTATATAGTATATATTATTATATTTATATTATATAGTATATATTATTATATTTATATTCATATTATAATGTTCTATATATAACGTAACGTAACTTAACGTAAATATAAATAAAATAATAAATTTAATGTAACGTAAATATAAATATAATGTACATTTTATTTATTTTTTATTTTGTTTTATTTATATTTATATTTGTAATAGATAATAATAATATATATATTATATTATTATTATATCGCCCAAAACGATCCAATCTTTTTTTTTCAATAAACGTTGCCTACGTTATTTCCCCTCTAAAGTCGGGGTCTCCGGCTCCGCGCAATCTGGTCTCGATTTGCATATTTCCGAGGCGTGTATTTTCGTCGGAGACTCTGCTTTTCTTTAATTCGCGGAATAATAATTTGAAAAAACAAAAATTGTTATATATAGATTTACTTTTTAATGAGTCGTGGGTTAACAAACTCGGGCGAAATATAGAAAGCTTCGAAGAATAGCCCGGACAGGCAGACGGTCTTAATGGAACTTTGTAATTAATTTAATTAATAGATGACGCTGTAATTTGGGGGAGGCCGCATATTGTGTAACACGCTGAACGAAATGTCGTGGACGGATGATATCGTAGAGGGACTTTGGGATCAATTTCTTTCTGAGTTGGCCAGTAGTGACTCTGCTACGTAGTGGTCACAATTTTTAAAATGGTTGCGAAAGTGCCTTGAAAAGTCTGGGAATTGGAAGTGAGTCCGAAATCAGGGAGGTGTTCCCCCCAATTTTGCTCAAACTCAGGGGGTTAAGTAGACCTTGAAAGCTTCTAAAGGCAAAAGTTGCAATGGCCATTCGTTTTTCCATGGCATCCAAATTTTTTTTAACAACTAAAAACTAAACTATCTCTACGTAAAATAGCATGGGAAAATCATGGATTGTATTTAATTGATTTTATCCGATTTTATCGATTTTATTTGTTTTGCCAAAATTTGAATTTTTTAATTTTTTGAAAATGGCAAGCCGTGATTTTCCTACGCTATTTTGCGTAGGGAAAGTTTTAATTTTAGTTATGAAAAAACATTTTTGGTTGTTATGGCAAAACGAATGGCCATTGCAAATTTTCCATTCGAAAGCTTTCAAGGTACATGCAGGTCTACTTATCCCCCGAGTTTGAAAGCTATCGCGGATAAACACCTCGTGATGTCTCCTTGAGTGTTGGCTCGCGTGGCTTGAAGGGCTTGCTACCACCCTCCTACGCATTGTAACCCGGCCACCTGAATTAAAGGCATTATAAGTTGCTAGCTGACTTGGGCCTGGGGTGGTGCCTAGCTGATTGTTATAATTTTTCTTACCCCGCTCCGAAATCCCAGAATAAACCAAAAGAAACCACTTTTTGAAAATATTTGTTTAATAAATAATTAATAATAAATCAAAAGAGGAATTAATTTAGAAGTTTACACTGGGAACCATATGAGTATACTGGGTGCCATAGGAGTACACTGGAAGCCATATGAGTACACTGGGATCCATAAGAGTACACTGGGATAAATTTGAGTACACTGGGAGCCATTTGAGTACACTGGGAGCCATAAGAGTAAACTGGGAGCCATAGGACAAGCCCAAAGGAAATCGACTTAGCGACGCCACTGTATATCCCGAATGATATTTTAAGTCAGTCCCCTTATAGGTTTCTTCGTCCACTATGCGCCTATGATTTCGTCCGCGGTGACTCGATGCGGTTTGGAAAAAAAAAAGGATTTTTTATGATCATTTGCTTTGTCCATAAAGAGTGGGGGGGGGGGGGGGGCGAAGGCTATTAAGTGGCTGATTAATGTTCGGGCGCGATCGTTGACCTATACCCTTCCGACGAATTTCGGGGACTGCCATATTGTTAGGGTTCTGGAGGACGAAACTCGCGTAAGGATAAATAAATCAGAAACTAATTCTTCATTTACAGTTTGGCTCTTAAGACTAGAAATCCAGAGGCAAAATCAAGAAATCACAAAATAAAAAAAAATCGGGCAAAAGTTGGGGAATTTAAAAATGGGCCTAGAAAGTTAGGGAATCTTAAGAATTTGTAAATATTGAGGGAAGAGTCAGGGAAGTTTAAGAATTTGTAAATATTAAGGGAAAAGTCAGGGAATTTTAAGTGAATATTAAGGGAAAAGTCAGGGAATTTTAAGTGAATATTAAGGGAAAAGTCAGGGAATTTTAAGTGAATATTAAGGGAAAAGTCAGGGAATTTTAAGTGAATATTAAGGGAAAAGTCAGGGAATTTTAAGAATTTGTGAATATTAAGGGAAAAGTCAGGGAATTCAATTTTATCTTGACACTTGTAGTTAATTTTACTCTAGATCTATGGCGAATTATATGATTATCATTTATTTCCTTAAAATTTTGGCTAATTGCAATAACCTTTTTACTGAAATATAAGTCTATTTCAATTTATTAACTTTTTCTGATAAAATTGAAATATAAAATGAAAATTTTGGCCATAAAATGTCAGGGAAAATCTTTTGAAATAGTCAGGAAATTTTAATCTGTAAATTTTGTGGCGATTGAAGTACACAACGGTGACCTTTTACCTTCCCCCTTTTAGAGCCCGGGGCAAAATTCGACTATCAGAGTGACCACACTTCCAATATTTTATAATTTCTCCTATATTACAATTGTCTTCCTATAACTTCTTTATAATTTGTCAATTTTTCCTATTTTTCGCGCTTTGATTTTAGTTCGATAGATGGCGCTCCAAAACAGTCTGCCTTTTACTAAAGCACTAATATCATTGACTTTTACGGCTGACTGGTGTTTTAAAATTAAAATGTAACATTAATACATATATCTAGTCACAAAGTTAATGTGGTTTCATATTAAATGTAATATTACTATTCAACAAAAGTTCCTTTAAAAGCATTCGTTTTATCTTTATTAAAATTATTCCTTTAATTCCCTACAAGTTCACCAGAACGTTCCTATAATTTCCTTTATTTAACTAAAAATTACTTCTATAATTTCCTATTTTTCCTATAAAAATTAGGATGGTTTCCTGCGATCACTGATAGACTACAAGGCCTCCAGAGGTCCTATAATTCTTATAAAATCCTATATTTTCAAAAATGTCCTATAACATTCTATATTTTTAGCAAAATCCCCAAAAAGTCCTATAATTTTGATATTTTACCCATTTCAAATCCCGCCACTCACGACGTCAGTGAAACTGCTAGATTTAGCTATATGATAAATTCCTATACAAAGTCATTCTAGTCTATACTTTTGTTATTGTTAACATGGTTAGCTACTTCTATATTTTCGTGATAAAATGGTTAAATAGTTACTATTTTGTAAGTGGAAATCAAAGATTTATTTCACTAAATATAGATTTAGTTTTTAAATGCATAAAGTTAGTAACTTAGTTACTAAGAAATCCTATAATTTAGAAAAAACGTTGTTTGATATCAAACGGGTATAGAATTTTTTTTAAGTATCTTTATTTTTTATTCTGAAATTTTAATAAATACATTTTATATCCATGAAGTATCAGCTCCTTTGATATTTATTTATTTTTAAAGTTTAAATTTACCATCGATCGAAATTTTAACATTTATAATTTGAAAAAATAGTCCTATATTTTTAGAACTTTAATCCTATTTTTCCTATAAAAAATTTTAAGATTTGAGCCTAAGTCATCGAGCTGAAACAGCTTTTCGACTGAAAATCACAAAAAAGTTTTCTAAAATCAGTAATCAGTCACTTTCTGCTAGTAAAATGAAGTCCTGCAGAATTGGTGGAGCGGCCTGTTCGAATGTACGCATTCCCCGCTCGCCCGGCAGTCTATTTAATTAATACTGTAACAAAAACATGATCAATCTACGAATTAGCCAATTGCGGAAGTTCAGAATTAGTTCGGGCGTTCGTAACAAGGCGGTTTCGAAATCCCTCCTTCTCATAAACCTTCGCAAAAATCATGTTTTCATGATTTCCCTCGCGCGTACAAACGCTCTCCCCTTCAACCCCCGCCCTGGTTTCCGTCCACTAACAAGCGACCGTTGACGCGTTCAGTGGCGCCATCTGTCAAAAATCACCGCAAGCTCACAGCGCCGGGCTGGAAAACGGCTCGTTTATAATTGATACGGTTTCCTGTCGCTAGAGCGCGCGCGTGTTGGGCTAATTCTCTACTTTGACTCCCCTTCCCCCGGCTTTCCCTCCATGCCCGTTCTAATTAAAGGCTGGGTGGCGACATCTATATTCGACAAAACGCCCCGACAGCGACGTGTAAACTAAACCGACACTTTTTATGGCGTCAATCTAACGCGAACCACTTTCAACTTATTGAATTACCATAGGCGGATATTTTGTAACTAGGGTTTCGGTAGTTGTTCCACCGCGGGTTAGTTGGGTTTTTTTTAATAGGGGTTAGGGTTATTTTAGGGGCCGGTCAAAAGGTGACGTTGTTGTCGTTTGATCCAAGCCGCGTTATGACAATCTCAGCGGAAGTTATAAATTTTAGTCGGGTTGGAGACATTCCAACATGCTGTATCTGTCTATTTCACTTGCCTACCTCAGGGTGACCAGACTTCATATATTTCCTATATTTTCCTATATTTTTAATGCCTTCCTATAAATTCCTATATTTTTAATGCCTTTCTATAAATTCCTATATTTTTAATGCCTTCCTATAAATTCCGATATTTTTAATGCCTTCCTATAAATTCCTATATTTTTAATGCCTTCCTATAAATTCCGATATTTTTAATGCCTTCCTATAAATTCCTATATTTTTAATGCCTTCCTATAAATTCCTATATTTTTAATGCCTTCCTATAAATTCCTATATTTTTAATGCCTTCCTATAAATTCCTATATTTTTAATGCCTTCGTATAAATTCCTATATTTTTAATGCCTTCCTATAAATTGCTATATTTTTAATGCCTTCCTATAAAGTCCTATATTTTTAATGCCTTCCTATAAATTCCTATATTTTTAATGCCTTCCTATAAAGTCCTATATTTTTAATGCCTTCCTATAAATTCCTATATTTTTAATGCCTTCCTATAAATTCCTATAATTTCACGGCCTTTTGAAGTGATCCAATAATGCGAGAAACCAGTGTACAAAAAATTCTCAATATTCTAGGTGATTCGAGTCAAAGTAAACATATATGCAATAATTACCTTATTATTTTTCGTAGACTTTCCTATTTAGTGTCCTATATTAGCCTATAATTCGCCTGTTTGATTTCCTATTTAGTGTCCTATATTTTCCTCTAATTCGCCCCTAAAATTTATATTTTTTCTATAAAATTTTCAAGGCCTTTCCCTGGTCACCCTGCTACCTGGACAACTTGATATGTGTTTGTTAGTTTTGGGCTACCGCAAGCGGGCCCCGGTAAAACCATAATTCGGGGCGATTACTGAAGATATGTTTATGGAGATAACTTAAGAGGATGTTTCAAACTGGCCTTATTATTGATTATCCTAGTTGGCCATGTGTGCGAACAGGGCCGTAGATAACGAACCTGGGCCCCGATAAAATCAAAATTCCGGGCCCCTAGAGAGCCGTTACAGAGTTAATACTGATCTTTAATACCTGGAAATATCATGGAATTAGGTGACAGGAAAGTTAGGGAAATTAGAATTTTTTTGTAAAAATTAGGGAAATTTGTTCTTCAGAAAGTTGGCCTTAAAGAGTACAAATTGACATCAATAAGTATTTCTTATGAAAGATTTGACTTTATTACTTATTTTATGTATGGAACCAATTTAATTTGAATATTAATCATGAAATGATTAACTTTCGTGAAATGATTGGATCTGCACCTCTTAATTTTAATTGCCGTCATTTTGCACCTGGAAAAATCAGGGAAATCGATTTTAGTCAAAACATAACCCAAAGAGTCACCTTTATACAAAATAGTGAGTGTAGGCAGCTGTTGGCACGCGTGGCATGAAGGGCTTGCCACCACCCTCCTACACATTGTAACCCGGACACTAGGGATGCACCGATATGGGTACAGCTGATATATCGGATGATATATCGGCCGATATTACCAAAGTTCTCTATCATAACAGTAGTGTATATGATCAAATAATTGTAAAAGACGGTTCAGTGCACTGTCGTACCATTTTATTATAATTTTTTATTAAAAGAAGTTTTGCTAGAGCATATCCGAATATGTTTTTTTTTTCATTTAACGTGGTACATATTTTCTAAAACAAAACGAATATCGTTGTTTTTTATTTGTTTACACTCGTAACCCCCTGTCTAAAGAAAAGGTATGATCTATCTTCTGAAGTCTGGCGTACGTGGCCTGGCCAATCAAATAAAATATTATCATTAGTTAGTTCATCGAGATTTACCTTATTTTTATATGTTTTTCTGAAAATATTTTTAAGCCGATATTGACCGATATTAAATACGCCGATATATCGGTGCATCCCTAGCGACCACCTGTTTAATAATAATACTAATCATCATCCGCTAGGCTAATACCCAAGACACCACCTTAGTCATCAAGCTACTTTTAACAAATCCAGGTATTCTGAATAAACGAAATATGTACAAATATTTATTATACGCACTCTCGGGAATGTTGGCCAAAAAATCGGGCTTTTGGAACAATGTGCCAAGGCACCACCTTAGGCCCAAGTCCTAATAGTACCTTGGATAAATCATGGACTAATTAATGTATACACACCTAATACATTAATTAGTCCATGGATAAATAATAATAGTTCCTATTTGGATATATCACTACATAGCCCCGCGTGCATTTGCTAAGTGTTTGTTACGGGTTCTGCCTTGTAGAAGGCGACGTGTTACGGGAGTTTCGAAAATTCTCCGTTAACTTCGCCGAAGCGGCGTTGTTGACGCAAAAGCCATTTTCTGGTCAGGTTTTTCCCAAGTGACATATCCAGGTAGGAACTACTATTATTAATCCAAGATTCTACGATGCCCAATTTTCTTGAAAACTCTCTGGAAATCACCAGATTTCCAAACGTACCGAACCGCAGCGAGATCGAAACGAGGCCAAACCTTTCCGAGGGTACGTGTGAACGTGGCTTATTTGGCCAACATCTTTGCACACTTTCGGTGCTTTGTTACTTTTGACGACAGCGAAATATTTCCTCTAATACAAGATGTTTAAAGTCGACTCCTCCTGATGAAGGGAGCTACGCGTAATTTCCACTCGGGGGCAGCAGCGTCGTCGCGGGGGGTGGCAAGCGCGTTCACCGGCGCCTCGAGACGGTTCAAGTTCTCGGACACTTTCTCCATCCCTCTAGGTCGGGGGGGGGGGCTAATAGTGTGTTCGTGCCTCCCCCCGGGGTACGAACCATTAATAAACTTTAAAGGAAAGTCAAGACTGCAAACCAGTTTGCGCCATGCCTCGCCGGGAGATGCTGAGAGGGAAACTCGCCTCATTTTCGTCTCACCTCGGGCTTGGGCTTAAGCGTAACTATTGCAATTAGTACGTGTAGATCACGTCGTGGTATTGAGGGCCGTCTAATGTTTAGAAGGAGTAGATTCGAAATCGACCAATCGTCTACTACGATTTGTTTATTACGTAACTCACGCCAATCATCCCTAGTTTATGTTAAACCTGGTGGTAGAAATGTCAAATTTGTTGATCGAAGATTAACATTTGATATTCATACTCGAGCAGGGAATTTTAAAATGGTTACAAAAAGTCAGGGGATTTGAAAATCGTTTAAATAAGTCAAGCAAAAATCTGGGAATTTTAAAATGGTTTAAATAAGTCAGGGAAAAGTCGGGGTATTTGAAAAATGGTCAAAAAAGTCTGGGAAAAGTCAGGAAATTTTAAAATGGTTAAAAAAAGTCAGGGAATTTGAAAATGGTTGAAAAAAGTCAGTGAAAAGTCGTGGAATTTGAAAATCACCCCAAAATTTCAGGTAAATAAATTTTTGAAAGATTTATTAAAAATACATTTTAAATATTTTGCAAGATTTTACCTCAAAATTAGTCAGCGAAAATTTGGAAAAATGGTCAGGGAAAACCTGGAATCGTCGGGGAAATTAATTCCGTAAAACCCTGTTGAGGGGTGGGTGCAAAACGCAGTGTCACCACACCGAATTTATTTCATAAATTTTTCGTATATTTCTTATATCATAATGAGAGTTAAAAAGACTGGGTACGTCATGGAATAAAATTTGTTACTTTATTACCAAGTCAATAAAAACGGGAGCTTTCGGACCGTTGTCCTTCCTTAGCCAAATCGTTACATACTTCTTTTTAACTCTCATTATTAAATTTTAAAACCATGGATCATAATTTAATATCTATAATATTTCTTATATATTCTATTATTCCAATAACTAATAATAATAATAATAAGCTATGCTAATACCCTTGGCACCACCTTAGGCCTAAGTCATCATGCGACTTTTAAAGCCTTTAATTCAGGTGGCCGGTTTACAATGCGTAGGAGGGTGGTGGCAAGCCCTTCATGCCACGCGAGCCAACAGCTCCTTACACTAACTATTACCTTTAACAAATGGCCGTGTTATACCGCGTAGTCGCGTGGTGGTGGTGGTGGTGCTACCAGAGAGACAACAACTCAATACACACTTTATTACCGTTAACCTTCAGAAGTTTCGATGGAAAAGTCGTTGCGGTTGCGTGAAGCGCTTCTTATGAACTTAGGGGCCGCCTTGTTTTTAAAGGGAAAGGGAATTCGGGTTGGAATCTCAGACGTAAACATTTCGTCGCGGAGAGAGATGAGGGGCACTGGGCTGCACCCTGGCGTCTTCTTCTGGCTGGACACGCTTGGCGGATCGCGCGTTTGATTTCCTCTCCGATGAAGATCTTGGTTATTAAACCATCCGACCAGACACGATGCGCCACTGACAACGGAATACCTCCAGAAACGGTTCTCGCGTTCTTAATGTACCGATAATTGTCTACAAATTCCAGCCCCCTACCCCCTGTACCTACGCCTAAAAACTTTATCTAGGCTCAGACCACTGGCCCCGAGCGGCACTCGAAGCCGGCTTTCAATTTAAGGCGGTGTAACGCGATCAATACACCAATACGCGTATAAAAAGGGAGAAGATCCTTTTACAGGGGTACCGCCATTGTGTATACATTTTTAATAATCTACTTTTTGCTAGAGGGCGCCATCAGTTCACAATCAGAAATATCAAAAATTGTAAAACCCGCGAAATTCTAATTTAAATTGTGGTTACAGGGCTGATACTGGGTTACTTTTTTAACTAAAGTTACTTTTTTTAAATCGGTTACTAAAAGTTACTATTTGTCTAATTTGGTTACTAAAAGTTACTATTTGTCTAATTTGGTTACTAAAAGTTACTATTTGTCTAATTTGGTTACTAAAAGTTACTGTTTGAAATTTGTTAGGTTATCTCTACGAAAAACTATTTTACCATATTTAATTTTATCATATTTAATTTTAGTACTGCCCATAGAAATCAAAAATGCCGTCTTTTAACAAAAAGAAAATGGCTGACTTAATACAAAAAAATATAGATAAAAAGAAAAATAATCTAATAACAAATATTTTTAAGAAAAAATAAAAGTACAAATTTACTTAAAAGAGTAAAGTTCCTAATTAGCAAATACTTAATATAGTGCGATTTTTTAAAGCAATAAACTGTGATTTTTACTTCAAATTCGTGTTTTTAAGTTATTTCTTAGTTACTTTTAGGTTACTTTTTGGTTACTATTTTTTAAGAGGTTAGTTACTATTTCCACTAAAATTAGTTATGAATTTGAGTATCAGCCCTGTGGTTATTTAAAAGCTGAAATTTTGAATAATTATATTTTCTAAAATATTTTATGTATATAACATCTAGTGAAAACACTGCCACTTTCGAACAAAATCTTGAAATGTTCGGGCTTTATAAATCCGCAAAGTGATCCAATAATGCAAGAAAGTAGTGTACACAAAATCTCAATATTCTAGGTGATTCGAGTCAAAGTATAAAGATATGCATTAATTAAAGTATTATTTTCCTATTTAGTGTCCTGTATTTTCCTATAATTCACCTCTAAAATTCCTATTTTTCCTATAAAATGTTCATAGCCTTTCCCTGGTCACCCTGCTCCCAACTGGTTTGAGCGGTTTTACCGCGAGTTCTTGCGTTTCTCCTTCCATAAAAACTGGTCGATGTTAACGGCAATAGTGAGTAGCATGAGCTGCTTATCATCGTGTTTTTGGAAAGATATAAGGATTATGTAGACCTTTAATAAAGAGGCAGCTCAGCAATCCTGTAATACCTATAAAATCCTATGTTTGTAACCCTACCCAATATTATCTTTAGTTTCTTGAAATGCCCTATAGAGGAAGTTGGATCTAGTGTAGGTTTCTGAAATACTTATTTATTTAGCTTCATAATTTGTAATGTTCAATTCGATCCCAAAAATCGTTGTATCTGTATATAAAATCAATCAATCAAGTAAATAAATCAAATAAATAAATGAAATAATATAGACAATAGATCGACGAAAGGTCTCCGTAATGTTGTTAATTTTCCGGAAAAATAAAATGCGGAAAAATTTCCAGAAAAAATCGGAAAATTAAAAAATTGAAACATAAATTACTTTTTAAGGGTTTTTAATTTTTTTTAAACTTTTTATCGACATAAAATGTCTAATAACAGTAAATATACTACAAAACATTAATAGTGTCACATTGTTAATCAGTTTAAACTAGTCTAGAGGTTTAGTTTTACTTTCAGATTCGAAAAAAATGAGGCGAAAATGCCGCTTTATTTAAATTTGCAAACAATATTAGACTAATCATGGAATGAAAACTTTTTTTCGGAAAAATTCGGAAACTTTTCCGGGAAAAAGGCCATGGTCCTTTTCGGACTTACAACACTAGTTCTCCGTAATTCTGAATACCTTCTTGGTTAGACCACCAAATATCCTTCAGCGTTAATTAATCCAGCATGTTTTTTTATCGCCGCCGCACCTGTACCATCCGCAACGGAAAATAATGGATTGGTCGTGTATCGTTCAGAGGATATGTCGTATATCAAAACCCTAAAGACATCTCTATTTCCTGATTGAAACTCGAAGGCAGCCAGCTGAAGAACCCTCGCCTAGGGCTATCTTTCATTATTAGTTATTTGATTAATCAAATTGACAATCTCACCATTTTCCCCGAGATAAGCTTAAAGGGAATATAACCTCCCGTATTTGGTGTGGAACACCAACGTTTGCAGCCTTGGCCACTCTTGCCTTTGGCTTTAGAAATGGTTGGCGCAACTGTACAGGGAAATTTGAAAAATTGAAGGGGTCTTGCATAAAGATTGCTTTGAAGGTTATATTCCCTTTAAAGGGAGTGGGAGTTTCTGTATTTATGATAGGGATAGGTTTAAAGGGAGTGTGAACTATAATTATGATAGGGAACGAAGCCGATATTGGCCGATACCGATATTAGAAAAATATTTAAAAATAAGAAAATTCTCGATGAAATAACTAATGATGATATTTAATTTGATTGGCCGCGCCACGTACGCCAGACCTCAGAAGCTAGATCATACCTTTTTAGACAGGGTTACGAGTTTAAACAAATACAAAACAACGATATTCGAATTGCAATAGAAAATATGAATCACGTAAAATGAAAAGAAACATATTCGGATATGCTCCTGCAAACTTTTTTTCATGAAAAATTCGAATAAAATGGTATGACAGTGCACTGAACCCGTCTTTTACAATGATTTAACATATACACTACTGTTATGATAGATAACTTTGTTACTATCGGCCGATATATTTTAAATAAAAAATTAAACGATAAAAAAGATGTCACGGACAATTAAGTAAAAACAAACCCCTCGATGTATTAAAATATATTTTAAATATTTAATTTACATTTGAACCAATTTTCCATCATCGTGTACATTTACTTAATAAACCCAAGAGTAATTTAATCGACAATGAATTTTTCGAGTTAACTGTTTTCGGAAATAAGGTATAAAAAATCAAATGAAACCTAAAAAAAAACAAATAAAAAATCAAATGAAACCTAAAAAAAAACAAATAAAAAATCAAATGAAACCTATAAAAAAAAATCAAATGAAACCTATAAAAAAAATCAAATAAACCTAAAAAAACAAATACAAAATCAAATGAAACCTAAAAAAACAAATACAAAATCAAATGAAACCTAAAAAAACAAATAAAAAATAAAATGAAACCTAAAAAAAACAAATAAAAAATCAAATTAAACCTAAAAAAAACAAATAAAAAATCAAATGAAACCTAAATACAAATAAAAAAATCGAATGAAACCTAAAAACAATGAAAAAATCGAATGAAACCTAAATACAAATAAAAAAATCGAATGAAACCTAAAAACAATGAAAAAATCGAATAAAACCTAAAAAAAATAAAAAAATCGAATGAAACCTAAAAAAACAAATACAAAAATCGAATGAAACCTAAAAAACAAATAAAAAAATCGAATGAAAACCAAAAAAAAAACAAATAAAAAAAATCGAATGAAACCTAAAAACAATTAAAATTATATTTAAAAAAATAGTAATTTTTCGATTTCTTGAAAAGATTAGCAACCCGGTTATCAAAAGCACACGTCCGCCACCATTGTCACCAATAAATGGTTTAATAACATTCTGCATTTTGGGGGAGAAGTGCGGGACTCGGGCGCGAGGGGTCTCTGGGAGCGGCGTGTCGGATTCGCGGCGGGGAAGCGGATGTGGCACGCCCTCTGGCGGCGGGGATCGGCCCTAGCAGGCGACACGGGCAGCTGTGACCCACATTGTCGCGGACTGCGCATCAACCTTGAACGCGCAGAAACGGAATTACTAATCCCGAAATGGAATCTGGCTCTCGTCCATTCACCAAATACCGTGTCGTCTTCATCGTGCCGTACCAAGTACAATTACCACGGATAAAGTTGTTTACGCCAGTTCTGCTCGCCTCAACAGCTCAAATTCGGGTTCTTGATCTTTCTAGTATGTGGGTCGATGGCGAAAGTCAGTCAGTCAGGGTAATTGTCATCCTGTCTTGCAACCGAACTCGCAAGGAGACGACCCGATTTTGTTCAAACTCGGGGTTTTAGTAGACCTCCGTGTTACTTGAAAAACCCTAAATGGTCTCCATAGGCAACCGTTTTGCCATGGCAACCAAAAATGTTTTTTACAACACAAAATGGAAATTTTCCCATTGAATATAACAAAAATCAAAAATAATTTTTATAGAATTTTTGTATTAATACTTTCTAAAATAAAAAAATATTGTTTACAATTTTATTGATAAATTTGCGAAAATAAACAAAATTCGAATATTGTTTTTTTTTTCAAACCATAAAAACCACTCGTTAAAAACCAAATACTCTAGGAGTATAGTCTATCAAATTCAAGCTTACGTAAGGGGCTATTTAAAAATAACTTGTATTTGAAAATCGAAGTTGGGACTTGGGCCTTTATACGCCGTCGAAGTTGACCTCCCATTTTAGAAAAATTCTAAGAAAACTATTATTATTAAACAAACGGTTAAAGATAGAAAATTTATATGGTGTTTTTTGAAATCTACAGTATGTGTTGCACTAAAACGGAATATTTTGCTTAAAAGTATTTGTATATTATATTTTATTCAACGATTCCTTCGGGGGTACCAAAATGAGCTTTATGTCACTTCGAAAAAAGTGACTTTTGTTCATATTGCTCTAGTTTTGCAACCGCTTAATATTTTTTCTAAAACGTAGTATTTGCCCATCAATTTGGCCTTATTTTACGTGGTAAAAATTTCATTTGGATCGGCCGACCCATGGTTGCATGAGTTGTCGATTTGACGTGGAATGACCCAAGGGAATCTGACCAATTTTAAGGGTACCCCCTGTAAAAATTTTAATCAATTTCGAACTTTTTCATTATTTTTTTATTTATATTTTCTATTTTTAGCATTTTCAAAAATTAATTATGATAATTTTTCTTACCATGGGCTAATTGTTGTTAATTAGTCCATGTTCTTACCCTAGTTTGGGTCCAAATGTAGGGTAAGCATCTTGTTTTGATTTCGACGCTAGCGACATCTTTCTGTTGGAAAAAGAGCCACTTCACGTCGAGCCAACACTTATGTTGATGCACTTTGAAAATATAGAAGTTTCATTCATGCGCCATAATATATATATATATATATATATATATATATATATATTTATTTTATTTATTTATATTATTCAACACTGCTATATATATATATACATAGCAATGTTGCAAATAATTTTCTTGAACATATTTTAGCACTAAACATAGTCTATAGAAAAACCTCTTTCGTTAAAAGCATTGGTGGAGGTGGAAGCAAATTTCTCTGTTTTCTGGCGCGCTGCTGAACCAGTCTTAAAGACGACCTTCAGAAAATAATGACGTGTGAACCTTCAATGACCAAAACGCGACAGTTACGAAAGAAAGTGTTTCATTTCCGGGAGGCGATGCTTTATTACGTAGCCACTAATGCGTTACGTCAACAACGAGAAACCTTGAAGAGAATATTTTGGTCGTTTGGCGTCGATCCAGAATATTTATCTTTTCCTTGAAGGGCTTCAATTCACGCTTAATTTCAACGCATAATCCTTTTAATTAGAATCGCGTTCTCCTTTTTAAAATGACGAATGTCAACGGAACAATATCAATGAGAGGTTAAGTCACCTCGAAAACGTGTAGATGAAACTTGTAGGAGTGTATATTTAGCTCTATAGTCTTAGTCGATAGCTACGCCGCAAAATTTTCCGGCCTGCATCTCCATACCGAAAATGGCCGACGATTACGCCGCCGCAAATATGTTACTAAACTGATCGGCGGCGTTTTTGACCGTTATTTTGAATTATCGACTAAGACTATTCTATACACTCCCTACATATTTTACGTACGGGATTCTCAAAGTGATTTCAAAAATCAGAAACTGATTTTGACATTTCAGTGCACAATTTTCGTCTGGCTTCGATCCTATAATTTCTATAAAATCCTATATTTTCAAAAATGTCATATAAGTTATAACATCCTATATTTTTAGCAAAATTCCCAAAATGTCCTATAAAATCCTATAATTTTTATATTTTGCCCATTTCAAATCCCGCCACTGGCCCCACTCACTTGTCAGTTAAATTGCTAGATTTAGCTGTAGATAAATTCCTATACAAATGTCTAGTCTATACTTTTGTTATTGTTAACCTGGTTAGCTACTAGTATTTTCTATGATAAAATGATTAAATAATTTTTATTTTTTAAATGAAAATCAAATTAATATTTCACTAAATAAAGAATTGGTTTTTAAATGCACAAAGTTAGTAAATTAAATGGCATATATAGTCCTATGATATCCTTAAATTTTTAAAAAATAGTCCTATAAAGTAAAGTCCTATATTTTTAGAAATATAATATAATTTTAAGATTTAAGTGGGGGCCCTGTTTCCGGTTTTTTAGGCAGATTTGGAGATTTTGAAACTAATTTTCGCCATGATTTCGGGATTTTAAAGTTTATTTCAAGATTTAAAAGTTTTTTTTTCTCTAGAATGTACGGGATTTGTACGAATGTTGGATCCGTCGCTGCCAAAATTTAATTTTGTTTACATTATGTTAAAATGTCTGTTAAAAAAACTGAAATTTTATGGCATAAAATATTTAAGACATTGAATCGAAACATTTGAAGAAACTCAAAATAACGAGGTTAAGCCACCCGTCGAAAACGTGAAGGTGAACTTGTAGCTGAGTGTAGATTGGTATATTATTGTAACTCTCCAAATCCGTATTTAGAACTGCCCACTATTTTTGGCCCCGAGGATTTATAACTCAAGGGTCATGTAAAGTAGAGTCGGCATATATTTGGATTGAGCTTAACCGATATATTCAATCTATAACATGATTTTACTGATATATTAACTATTATTACATAAGTGTGACACTTGCTATTCTTCACATGCAAACGTTTTACTGACAAGGAGACTACCCGAGGTGTTTATCTCCAATTTAGTTCAAACTCGGGTGGTAAGTAGACCTTCATGTAACTTGAAAATCCCTAAAAGGGTGGACAAGAATGGGCTTTCGTTTTGCCATGGCAACCAAAAATGTTTTTCACAACTTAAAAACGGATTACTCGTATTTACCCAATATATGTATATTTACTCATATTTACCAAAATTGACGTATATTGGACCAAATGTACCAGATTTAGCCATGATCTGAATTATGTATCTAATTGATGAACCGTTTTTATTTTTTTGAAAAATATTGTTAGGGGCCCTTAAAATCTTCGATTTTCCCATGTTAATTTTCATAGAGAAAATCAGTTTTTAAGTTGTGAAAAACATTTTTGGTTGCCATGGCAAAACGAAAGCCCATTCTTGTCCACCCTTTTAGGGATTTTCAAGTTACACGAAGGTCTACTTACCACCCGAGTTTGAACGAAATCGGAGATAACCACCTCGGGTAGTCTTCTAGTGAGAGCTATTCACAAGACAGACTGCATTGCGGGCTTCGTCGTCGTTTTGCGTCCGCCTGCTAACGCGTTACACGTAGCCTTTGACAGCGCATCGCTAGGGGTATATTCTCTTCTTGGGATGACGTAGCTCCGGTACTAGCTCTCAGTAAAATATTCCCCAAAGTAACCAACTTATTGAATAATATTATAGACTTATGATTGTACTGAAAAAACCCCTAAGGCTTTTCCACGGGTGTAAAATTTTCCACGATGTTTCTATAATCATATTTCCGTACAAAAAGCGAAAACGTAAAACTCGAAATTCTCCGCGTGTCCACAAGAGTCTTGGAAATTGTAGTCGAAAAGGCCCGTTTCTCTTCGTGGGAATCCTGGTGGCAACGGAGAGCACTTCTTTCAATGCATCATTCTCGGACAGATCTCTACGAAAAGGGGCCCTTGGGGTCACCGTCGGGGGTCCTTCCAGGGTCACGGTGGGTGGAGACGAACCAGCGGGAGATGGGAAGGACCACGCTAGAGGGCATTGTTCCGCCGCCCCCCCCCTCCCGAAGCCCTACCCGTCCCCAGCGCCCCCTACCCGTTTTATGTTGAAGCCCCGAAATAAAATTTTAACGATTGTTGAATCACGGCCCATACAAAGAAGGGGAATAAATTGAAGGACTGACGCTTGAATTGGTGGGGTTTCACGCTGCCGAATGAGGTTATTTTTTATTCCTGTCAAAGGCGGACGAGCAGTGTTGCCGGTTGGGCCGCTTTCCCCTATCCTAGAGACGCGGTGACGTCAATTTGGAAAACCGATGTCATTGTGTTGATGGATGGATCACGTGCGCGCGGACTTGGACGTGTTTTTTCACTAATGAGGAATTAGAGTTGGCGTTGTGGAAAACGAATGCTAGAATATCGTGTTTTGGATCGGTTCGAAACTTTGCGCTGAAAGCCGGGCTACTGGTTTCTATGGAACACTGTTACCTTCGAACACTCTGCCCTACGTTTCAGAAACGCATTATCTCCAAAAATGGCATTTCGAGATAAATCGTTTTTGGTCATTCTTGTGAAAAAATAACAATACTATAGAGTAATGGCAGTGCTACGTCACACGACGTCACCCATACTTTTTCCTATTCATAAAAAATTCGCGTCCACAATGGCGGCCATGGCCAAAGCTACAGAGTTCTACTACTCTATAGTATTTAGGAAACTAGTTGTTGGGGGGGTTACTTTTAGTCCGCAATCTAAAAATAACAACGACTATCGCCAAAATTAGGTAAACCTCGGAATAATTTTACATGAGTTTTGTACGTTTATATTTGGCTAAAACTCTTGGCAGAAACGCATTATTATTATTATTATTATTATTATTATTATTATTATTATTATTATTATTATTATTATTATTATTACTAAATTTTTATTTTTCTCTTTGGACGTTTTGGTTGTAAGAGAGCCAAGTCATCTTGCGACTTATAGCCCTCGATATATTTAGATTTACATATTGGTAAGTAGAGATTACATTAATTAAATATGTGGTCTAATAATACTGAGTAACGGCCATTCTGACTGTTACCCTGGGGATGCGGCTGAAGAAATTAGAGCAGTCGAAATTATACGATATGAAGACTCTGATTGGTTAATAACGACATAATGCAAATTTCCGACGGTCGTTTACACGTTTCTTTGGAGTATTTTCGAAACTTTTCAATTTTAATGCGTTTTGCATTTTCCCATCTCGGGAACTAGAATAGATAGAAAAAAACGGACTTCAAATTTAGAATCAGCGCCCAAAAATTAGTATGAGGAGCATTCAAACTCAATTAAACCCAATTTCATCATAAATCCATGTAATTTTCTCTTCATAAGAACTCAAAACGCACATTTTCCTGTCATTTTAAAGGCCGACTACATAAATCTTCGGTTTACTCTGTCTTTCACTGGAAGTAGGCTTACTGCAAAACACGTGTGCCATGCAGTCAGCCTACTTCCAGTGAAAGATAGAGTAAACCGAAGATTTATGTAGTCGGCCTTTAATGGAATTTATCCTATATTTTTCCTTTAGTTTGCCAAAAATGTATCCTATAAAATCCTATAAATCGACTACAAATTTCCTATTTTTCCGTAAAAAGTTTTTGAGTTTTCCGTTGTTAAAAGTATCTCAACACTTTCACCATTAAAATTTTTATTTACAAAATGTAAGATATAAATCACGAAAAATGTGCCGTAAAAAATTACCCCGAAATCAATACAAAATAAAAAAAATTGATTTAGAAATCAGAGGAAAAAAATCCAATTCAGTTCACGTTCAGTTGAGACATCAAGAAGAAATGTCCGGGGCTATAATTCCAAACACACGAAATCGCGCCTTTTTCAAATGGGCCTCTGTTCCGCTGTCGAGGGAGGGGACTAAATTTGAAGCTAATTTGCCACGGTGTAAAGCGCGTTCACTACTGAATTTATTTCAACTGGGGGGATTTTAACGTGGCTTCAAATCCCCAACATATTGGTGTTGTTTTCCTAAAACTGACGCCTATCGTACCGAGGCACAGTGGAGTACTTGTGCGATCTGGGCGGACAAATGTTTTTAATTTTAGTCGATTTAGAAAATGTTCTTAGGCTAATTTCTAGTTATAGATCGAATTACAATTTTTAACGGGCAAAGACGACTTTAAAGGGGTAATATTCATCCGAGGTAACGTGGTGATGGCGTTATTTGTTAGTAGATGGCGCTCCGATAGCAGCATGACGTCATAATTTTGATTTTCAACGATTGGTTGAAAGTTTTCAGTTTTTAGTGGAGAACGGTTTTGACGATATTTAAAATACAAAATTATCTTCCCTGATTGGATAGTTTAATATCGTATTATAGTGCCATCTATGACGGAGAGTGTTAACTACTGTTAAAATTAATTGTTAATTTAAATTACAAAAATTATATAATTTAATAATAAGAATTTAAAGTACTATAATTTAGTAATTAATTAATAACTTTTTTTAAAATTTATTTTTCATAAACTTTATAGTGTCGCCATCTACCGCAAACATTATTAAATAGGAAGGTACCTCGGGTGGATTTCGCCCCTATTTGCATATTTCCCTGCAGGCAATATGTGAATGCGTCTATATAAGCGATAAAAAGTATGTTTTCAGATAAGTGTATCTTCGAGAATAGCAAATAGTAGCAGCCAATTTCAAATGGTTCTTGAAGAATAAGACCTGAGCTTACTAACCAACATAAAATGTATCGAAAATATTTCTCCTGTATTTATAGATTTCCGGAAATAATTATTTCGATTTATCACTAATATTTGTACACCAGTGGCGACCCCCTTGGGAAAGGTTTTTTATTAAAACCTCAAAAATCCGATTTTTTCGTTTAAACCAGTTTTTTTGGGTTTAAACTAGGTTATTTTAAACAATGCTTTATTTGACTTTAAACTAAAAATTAATATGAGTAATAAAAAATATGCCTAGAATTAAAGGAAAATATAGGAAAAACCATTAGCAAAAATAAGGATTATTATCGAAAAACAGTAGATAAAATAAAGTGAAATATAGGATGAAGAAGGGCTCACGACGGAGGAATGTTTTCGGGTTATATATTACATGAGAAAATCTAAGGAATTTATAGGAAGGTATTGAAAATATAGGAAATATTGTCACCTTGTAAATGTAGAAAATGTAATCATTTCGGTAAGAAAATGTACAAACATTTTGGAATAATTTTTAATTTAGAAAACCAAATTATTAAAAAAACTATTGGTTTTAAAAAAAATCACTGGGTTTAAACCATGGTTTAATCCAGCCAACTCTGAAAAACAGTCATTCACTAGACATTCTTGGTACAGCAGTAGCTACAATAGGCGCTAGCATATTAAATAGACGCTAGGCATAAACTCTATTTATGTCTTATTCAACTTTTTAAAATGTTCCACGCGCTCTTTAATATTTTATCGTAGAAGGCTCGTACTTTTTTTTATATTTCAGGAAGCACGCGCGAAATCGCTCGAGCCCGTTTACGCTAAAATATCAAGACGCGCGTGGAACCTTATGCCTAGCGTCTATTGCCTTCTCAAAGACCACGTCGATAGTATCAAATTTGTTCGAGGCGTTCCCTAAGCTTAGTATTCGACGTGCTTAGTCTCTTATCTCTGAAGACTGTCCCGCGTCAACGTAAAAGCGGCGATCCACTCTTCTGCGGGGCTGGTTGGAGAACGCCTCGGGAGCAGCGGGGGATGCTTGTCGGAAGCACACGTCGCCGTCCTGTCACCAAACGAACCTCCCTCCGATTTGGGTGAAATGGAAAGGTCCGACATGACTAAAAACCGCTTTTACACTTTCACTGCAGCTACATAGAATACCTTACACAGTGACGGCTGAATTGTGGGGTACATTTTACCCTCCCTCTTATTAATATCAGGGGTACAATACATGCATTTCATAATAATTAGCTAGGATAATACTTTAATAATAAAAATAATCAGTTGGATATTTTTTCCGAATTGACATACTAATTGTTAGGTATCTTTCCATTGCACCGAATCCCATACGACCGAATTCCGCCAATGTTTTTGATGAAATTAGCCCAAAGGCGGGTTTTGTATTTTTCTAATCGACCGACGCAATATTCACAATTGAGCGACCGCAAAAAAAATAGTTTTTCTTTCTACTCCTTTTGATTTTTTATGGAAGCGTTTTAATATATTTTTAAGTCTGTTGTAGGTTAGGTTAGGTAACACTGCATGTTGTTCTGACAGATGCTGAAACGGATAAAACCGAATCCTAAACCCGGAGAAGTGCGGGTTTTTCGGTCTAATGGGACAATCCCGTTAGACCGAATCCTAAATCCGCCAAAGTGCGGCTTTGTCGGTCGAATCGGATTCGGCGCAATGGAACATTTCCAATTGTTATTATGTTACTTATTCTATATATAATTAATTAATGGCTTCAAAAGTCGCTTGATGACTTAGGCCCAAGGTATTAGCCTAGCTGATTATTAGCTATTATATAAACATATATATATCGTAAACCAAATATTTATTATAATTATAAACCCTATATATATCGTAAACCAAATATTTATTATAATTATAAACCCTATATATATCCTAAACCATATATATGTATATATATATCCTAAACCTATATATATATATCCTAAAAACCATATGTATCCTATATATATATATATATATATATATATCCTAAAAACCATATATATCCTATATATATATCCTAAACCTATATATATATATATATATATATATATATATATATATATCCTATATATATATATAGAATAGAATATAATGATTTTTGATTGGATCATAAAACTATAAAATTACACCAGCTAGTTATGATACAATTGCGCATACACCGATTACAATTAAATTAAAGGAATAAATTACGATTGTTTTTCGCAGTTTCGTCGTGACGTAAAACTAAATTCATAAATAAAATATATAAAAAGTTAAATTAAGTTGATATTCACGTATAAACGAAGAAATATCTATAGAAATATATAGACTTTATAGCACCACCTTCAACCCCTTCAAAGATCTATACGATTCTATATAGCTTTTTCATAGGGAATTACCAGATTAGTGACGGATTAACCAAAAGGCTGAGTAATCTTAAAACTAGGAGCCCGGGGTATAGTTAATCCCCTATTGGGTAGAAATGACCCACCGTCATATTTTCGTGTCTTAGTAATATTTGATAGAAAGACCAGCCAATATTAATAATGCAATTTCAAATGAAGTCTACGCTGCACTGCCAGGTCTCAATGTCTTGATAGATATCTGCTTCGATCAGTCCAAGTTCCGTCGCTTGCTCGGAACTACCCTGGAGCGCTCCGAGAGTGTAGGAGAGAAACTCCAATGCCAGCGTTGTGGGCTGGGAAAGATTGGCGGGCGCTAAGGCAGGGAAGAGTCTATTTATTCTTGGGCTGAGCCTTCAGGATGAGATGCAATTTTTAACGTGCGTCGTCCATTCGGCTTAAGACGCCCCGCCTAAATATTTCGAACCCCTATACCTGAACATAAGAATGGTGATGATTTTGGTATGATTGGAAAAATTGGATGTAATGTACAATGAAAACCTGCAAAATCAGGAAATTTCAAAAGTTTTCCAAAAGGTCAGGGAAAAGTCAGGAAATTTCAAAAATTTCCAAAAGGTCAGGGAAAAGTCAGGAAATTTCAAAAGGTTTCCAAAAGGTCAGGGAAAAGTCATAGAATTTGAAAAGGTTTCCAAAAGGTCAGGGAAAAGTCAGGAAATTTCAAAAGGTTTCCAAAAGGTCAGGGAAAAGTCATAGAATTTGAAAATGTTTCCAAAATATCAATGAAAAGTCAAGGAATTTGAAAATGGTACCAAAAAGTAAGGGAATTTTAAAATGACTCCAAAATTAATAAATTTTTTAAAGAAAATATTTTTTAAGATTTTTACCTCAAACCATTCTTTTATTCTACAAAAATGGTCAGGGAAAATTTATCAATTTGGTAAGGGAAAACCAGGAAATTTCAGGGAATTTAATTCCGGAAATTTTGTACGAACCCTGATGTAATGTAATATAACGAAACGTAAAATGTTACGAAGTTCATAAACAATACGTGGTCATTTTATGAATTGCTTTCAGTAAAATAGCACTCGGCCACCCGAATTTTAAGGCATTAAAACTCGCAAGTTGATTTAGACCTATGCTGCGGCCTTGGATAGCCTAGCTGATTATCATTTATAAGCCTAGGTTCCTTATTGTATTGGGAAATCATAGGCTAGTAAATTTTAAAGAAACTAACTTACGATAGAACTTAAAGTTTTCTACAATTTACAAAATAAAACTTTTGTGTTAGGTCTCTTGGCTGAAATGACTATATGGTTATTACTTTACTTAGAATGTCTCCTCTTTATATATGTATCATAGGTAACGTAATAACAATAAGTATGTCAATAGAGTAATATCGGCGTGACGTATGTCGACGTCACACACGCTTTGTCCTATAGATAAATAGCTGCCCTCAAAATGGCGGCCACAGCCCAAAGCTACAAAGCGATACTACTCTATAGAGACTTGGCACTTCGTAGCTTTGGCCATGGCCGCCATTGTGGTCTAATTTTTCTCCCTACGATAAAAACTATTGAAAAAAAAATTGTGACGTAGCACTGCCAAGTCCCAATTCCAGAAAAATTATCACCGAACTGATTGATTGCCCAATCGCAGTGTCTAAATATGCCCAAGGACAGGAATCCATACCTCTACTTGGAAAGCTTATCCTACCGTATCGCGTATGGTAAGATCACTCTGACGGCTTTGGCCCCGCCTACGAGTGAAAAAATCCCTACTGCGCGCGCTCCCCTCTCACGTTGTTGTTTGTTAAGTTAACATAGTGACGTCATAAAAACCGTCGGCCACATCGAGACGAAAATCTGCCGCGATAAGCATTCCAAGTAGAGGTATGGATTCCTGCCTTCAGTTATTTGTTGAATAGTTTCAAGATAATTCTATTGTTTATCGAATAGTTTTTACCAAAGACTATATATACGCTTCGCTTACTAGACAGGCGTGTTCTATGGCTCAACTTGCATACCGATTGTGGCTCCATCTCGAAGCTGGTCAAAATTTTCCCCTAGCTTGAGCTGTATTACTAGTGGCGCCTCTAGCCGCGGGTCCAAATATTACCCCAGCGTTTACAGTGCTACAGAGGTGTTAACAGGTTTTTCCTAGGAACACGCCTGTCTAGTAAGCGAAGCGTATATATAGTCCTTGGTTTTTACAACTTTTACTTGTTCATACTACTCACAAGGAAACTACCCGAGGTGATAATCACCGATTTTGTTCAAACTCGGGTATAATGTACACCTCCATGTAACTTGAAAAACCTGCGAGGGAAAAGTTGCGACGGGCTTTCTTTTTGCCATGGCAAACGAAAACGTTTTTGATAACATGATTTGGAATTTTTCCATTGAAAATAACATTTTAAAAATACATTTAAATTGATTTAAAAGATTAAATGCAATTTGGTCAATTGGGGGACCCTTAAAATCCTTCAGATTCTCATGTTATTATCAATGGAAATAATTCCAAATCATGTTGTCACAAACGTTTTCGGTTGCCATGGCAAAACTTTTCCCTCGCAGGTTTTTCAAGTTACATGGAGGTGTACATTATACCCGACTTGGAACAAAATCGGTGATTATCACCTCGGGTCGTCTCCTTGTCAGTTCAGTCAGTTGCGAGTCCAAATCGGAGCTGGGCGAGAGAGTCAGTATTGAAAAAAGTATTCGTTTGTGAAATGATCGTTGAGACAAAAGCGTCATACTTCTTGGTATTACGTCACTTATGCAATATGCAAACAGTGAACAAACCCCGCCTTAGCAATGAGACAAATCCACCCGACGGAATATTTGAGAATCCCCCCGAGCTGTGGAGTCGCCAGCCATGCAAGAGCCGCAGCTCATCGAATGTATGATCTGGTTGAAATTCCGCGGATCAAATTCCCTCCCCTTATATTGAGTTTGGGACCAGAGGGGAAGCAGACTCCCCTCGGTGTCCCCCCCCCCGGGCCACTTCCAACTGATTGCGGGCGAACCCACGTGATTCCTTTTTCACGCGCGATTTTGCATTTGACATTTCGATCCAGTAACGTGCTTTGCTTTCCCAGATTTTTAGCCCTCACCGGAAAACGTGTCTTCTCAAAAATAGACCATGATGCTGGGCGGTACTCAGAGCCCAGTTGGCTGGTTTTCCCCGAGGGGGTAGTCACTTAAGTAATCAGGTGTACAAATCATAGGTAATCATGGGAATTCACTTAAAATAATCACCGAAAATTGTTGAGAAATCACTGGAAATCACCGATTGATTTACGAAAATCAGTAATCAGATGTGCAAAATAATTACGACGGCAAGAAATCTAGTAATCCGACCCGAAACCTCGGAATTCCGGCAAGAAATCCATAAATCCGACCCGAAATCTCGGAATTCCGGCAAGAAATCCATAAATGCGACCCGAAACCTCGGATTTCCGGCAAGAAATCCATAAATCCGACCCGCAATCTCGGAATTCCGGCAAGAAATCCATAAATCCGACCCGAAATCTCGGAATTCCGGCAAGAAATCCATAAATCCGACCCGAAATCTCGGAATTCCGGCAAGAAATCCATAAATCCGACCCGAAACCTCGGAATTCCGGCAAGGAATCCATAAATCCGACCCGAAATCTCGGAATTCCGGCAAGAAATCCATAAATCCGACCCGAAATCTCGGAATTCCGGCAAGAAATCCATAAATCCGACCCGAAACCTCGGAATTCCGGCAAGAAATCCATAAATCCGACCCGAAATCTCGGAATTCCGGCAAGAAATCCATAAATCCGACCCGAAACCTCGGAATTCCGGCAAGAAATCCATAAATCCGACCCGAAATCTCGGAATTCCGGCAAGAAATCCATAAATCCGACCCGAAATCTCGGAATTCCGGCAAGAAATCCATAAATCCGACCCGAAATCTCGGAATTCCGACAAGAAATCCAGTTAATTTGTTTAAACACAATATAATCAGCTTAATCGTGATTTATTCGACTTAATCGTAGCTAAATTGATTTAATCACGATATAATTTTTTAATATATTTATTTTTTTAATCGTGATTTAATAATCTTAAGCGTTAATTAATCATCTTAATCGTGATTTAATTGGTTTAATCACTAACTCGATTTAATCGGGATTTAATCGTCTTAATCATAGTTTAATCCTGATTTAATCATATTTAATCGAGCAAGGGTACAAACCTAATCATCGAAGTGGGGGATCACCGTGAAGCCATTGGAGGAATGGGGGGGCTGACACAAAAGGGGGTAAGCACCGGCTCTATTTCCCCACGTCACGACGTCAAACGGGCAGATGCCTCCCGCTGACGCTCCCTCTGTGACGTCACCACGCGCCTAAACCGACCAGGTGTTTCCCCCCTTTTGTGTCAGCCCCCATTCTCCCGATGCCATCACGGCGGTAACGCCCCAATGTTGTCTTCCAGCGCGTCTCCTGACATGTATCTCCATGATTACAGTTGCGGCGAGGCAGTCTGGTTGGGGACGGATTTTACGACGGTGTCCCAGCGTCTTCTTTCGCTTTAAAAGTCCTTTTGGCCTGGTCCATCTCCAGGGTGAGCTGATAGCGTGCGCAAAAGGGGGCGTATACCAAAACCAACGCGGATAGCGCTATTAAGTAACCGCATTTTTTTCTTTTTACTGCGGAGTATCGGTCGGGGGTCTTGGAGAGGCTTTTCGGCCTCCTAGATTTTACGACCCGGCTGAGGAAAAAAGACTTATTACCCAGGCTCGTGTATCTAAACTTCGCCGTTGCTTCCACGCCGTTGCATTCTGCCAAAATAATAGAGTTTAGGAAGAGAAATACGACGCCAATCTCGACCTTCTTCCCGGGGATTTGTTAGGCCTAACCTCTCCTAACCGTACGGGTATTTGCTAGTGTTGTAAGTCGCAAAATGACCGAGGCCTTTTTTAAGTATTTTTCCGAAAAAAATTAAAAACGTTTTTATTCCATGATTAGTCTAATCAGGACTGATAGGCCTACTTAGTCACTTTTTTAACTAAAAGTCACTTTTTTTCAAATTAGGTCACTAAAAGTAATTTTTATTCCAATTAGGTCACTAAATGTCATTTTCATTCAAAATAGGTCACTAAAAGTCATTTTTATTCAAATTAGGTCACTAAAAGTCATTTTTATTCAAATTAGGTCACTAAATGTCATTTTTATTCAAATTAGGTCACTAAAAGTCATTTTTATTCAAATTAGGTCACTAAATGTCATTTTTATTCAAATTAGGTCACTAAAAGTCATTTTTATTCAAATTAGGTCACTAAAGTCATTTTTATTCAAATTAGGTAACTAAAAGTATTTTTTATTCAAATTAGTATGAGTGAAATTTCATAGGGAACGTTACTGATAATGTAGCAAAAATGGTTAATTTAACTCGGATATATCATAACTCTATTTTTAAATAGGATATTTTTACTTCAAGGTCGTTTATCTTATTTCTAGCCCTATAATTTAATTACTAATAGGTTTAAGAAAATGTAAGAAAACACTACTTTTAAGAAAAACAAAGTTACTATTACAAAATGCTGGGAGTTTTACTTCAATACACACTTATACACTGTTTATTTTTAGTGACGTTTTGATCACTATTTAGTCACTTTTTGGTCACTATTTTCAAAGTGGCTAGTCACTATTTGCACTGAAATTTAGGCTAACTCTGAGTATCAGCACTGCTAATATATTGTGTCGTTAAAAGGAACCACCTATGGACTGCATTGTAATTTGTAAAGGATGATAAAATTGGCGAATAAGTAGATTAGTCTATTATGAAAAGGGATAAAAAAGCTAAACCCTAAACAAATTTGAAGAAATTTTAAAACTTACCATAAGTTAATGATTAACTTATGAACTTACAAATAGCTCGTATTGTCATTTTTGACGGATCACAATTTTTACCTCTCCGAGGGGACTTTGTACCCTAGGAGGGGTTATACAACCACCGTGTCTGTCTGTCTGTCTGTCTGTGGTTGGGTGGGTGGGTCTGTCTGTCAGGCCTGCGAACGCGTTCGCATTTTCGAGGCAAAGGGTAATCACTGCGTACGCAGTTTCTTAGAATCAGGGAAAAGGTTTTTCCAAAAGCGCCCTCTTTTTGCCATTGGGTGTAATATAATTTTTTAATCGGCCGGGATTCGAACCCGAGCCCTCTTGAATGACAGGTGAGCGTTCTACCGCAGAACCATGGATACAGTTACGCTTAACTGAAAATTAAAAACTCTTCCGAGGAGAGGTATATTTTGGCTTGCCAACTTGTTTTTTATCATTTTGGTATTTGTTTCAAAATCCCAAATCACGCAACCCAAAATGCCAATGGTGGATTCGGTTGAATTGCAACGAAAAAGGTGGTTGTCGCGAGCTTGGTCAGTGCGACTTGCCAGTATAGAATAACCGACCATTTACACCGACCTTAATTAATTTACCGGGTTAACGTTCACTTCTCTACTGTATACATAGGATTCGATTCGTTAGTTTCTCTCCCATCTGATAACGGCAAATTTACGCCCTCACGCGCGCGCCGGCCGGACACCGCCGAACCGCCGGAAGTAGACAAGTCAGCACCGACCACACGTGCTCGCTCCAACCACCCAGCCTCCCAGACGCGGGATTACAGGAGTGCGCCACCACTCCCGGCGAACAACACTAAAATTAGCTTAAGGAATTAATTTCATTTGAAATATCCGCGAATTAGATTGTCAACGGAAAAATACAGGGAAATATCATGGAATTAGATTGTTGACGGAAAAATACAGGGAAATATCATGAAATTAGATTGTCAACGGAAAAATACAGGGAAATATCATGAAATTAGATTGTCAACGGAAAAATACAGGGAAATATCATGGAATTAGATTGTTGACGGAAAAATACAGGGAAATATCATGAAATTAGATTGTCAACGGAAAAATACAGGGAAATATCATGGAATTAGATTGTCAACGGAAAAATACAGGGAAATATCATGGAATTAGATTGTTGACGGAAAAATACAGGGAAATATCATGAAATTAGATTGTCAACGGAAAAATACAGGGAAATATCATGGAATTAGATTGTTGACGGAAAAATACAGGGAAATATCATGAAATTAGATTGTCAACGGAAAAATACAGGGAAATATCATGAAATTAGATTGTCAACGGAAAAATACAGGGAAATATCATGGAATTAGATTGTTGACGGAAAAATACAGGGAAATATCATGAAATTAGATTGTCAACGGAAAAATACAGGGAAATATCATGGAATTAGATTGTCAACGGAAAATACAGGGAAATATCATGGAATTAGATTGTTGACGGAAAAATACAGGGAAATATCATGAAATTAGATTGTCAACGGAAAAATACAGGGAAATATCATGGAATTAGATTGTTGACGGAAAAATACAGGGAAATATCATGAAATTAGATTGTCAACGGAAAAATACAGGGAAATATCATGGAATTAGATTGTCAACGGAAAAATACAGGGAAATATCATGAAATTAGATTTTCAACGGAAAAATACAGGGAAATATCATGAAATTAGATTGTCAACGGAAAAATACAGGGAAATATCATGAAATTAGATTGTCAACGGAAAAATACAGGGAAATATCATGGAATTAGATTGTCAACGGAAAAATACAGGGAAATATCATGAAATTAGATTGTCAACGGAAAAATACAGGGAAATATCATGGAATTAGATTGTCAACGGAAAAATACAGGGAAATATCATGAAATTAGATTGTCAACGGAAAAATACAGGGAAATATCATGAAATTAGATTGTCAACGGAAAAATACAGGGAAATATCATGGAATTAGATTGTTGACGGAAAAATACAGGGAAATATCATGAAATTAGATTGTTGACAGAAAGAAACGGGGAAATATCATGAAATTAGATTGTTGACAGAAAGAAACGGGGAAATATCAGGGAATTAGATTGTCAGCGGAAAGAAGAAGGGAAATATCAGAGAATTAAGTTGTTGGAACTAGGTTGCAACAAGCGCCAAACCAAGCAGCAGGGAAATGCGAACATTAGGGTTGGGTTCGTGTGATAGATAACAAAAAACTTTGTAAACAAATCGTGGTAACCAGCGTAAAAAAGTAATTTTAAACAGTATTTAAAGTCCTGCTGCTTGGTTTTGCGCTGGTTGCAACCTGCTTCTAGGGGCTAGTAGGCCACCCTTGGAAGCTCTCTGGCGCTCTCTTCACTCATCGTAGGAAAATGGGAACAAAACCGGCATACTTCTCAACTCACCCCCTACAACTCCTTAAACATTTTGGCATAACCTTTTGAAACAACCTGTGTAATAACAATACCTTTGATCTTCTTGTTACCAAATTATCAAATGTCAACTTTATTACGACCATAAATACGTACAAGTATAGTGAATCTTTACTCAATGTTTTACCTTGTAAATAATAAAATTAATTAAATCTTTGAAAGTTTTTAACCCTGGATACGACAGAAGTGACATCATGATTCAAAGCAAATAGTTCAGTGACGCGGGATATTATCCAGAACCCGGCCACCTGTTTAAAGGCATTAAAAGTCGCTGTATGTTATTTTTTTATGTCATTTGAAATAACTAAATCGATAAACATCAGGTGCGTGTTTCCATGATAATTGGTTTAACAGCCTTTTTCATAAATATGACGTAGGATTTAATTGATTGCTTTTGCCGATCCTTATTTGTAAATTAACTAAAAGTGAAAGGTCGGTTAACGTTTTATAACTATCTAACCCAACTAAAGTCGCCAATTCCATAATGCGTTGCAAATTAGTAGTTTTTAAAGGCAATAGATGGCGGTCCGTATATTGACCTACTATTCAGTGACACATCTAGTAAATGACAAGATTGGGATATCTGAACCTAGCTGTCTAATAAAGATAACTTGAATTACACACTAGATGGCGTAAGCGATCCGATTCTGACGGTGTCTTCCCGATGTAACAATTTGTAAATGAAGATTGATGATGCGACGCGGAAATTCCCACACGTTTAGATGGAACGACGCATCGTTTGAAGACGCCCGCCGTTTGAAATAGACGGAATTATACACACAGTTTCAAAGGTTACGAGCGACGCCTATCGGGATCTATTATGATGGTCGCGTATCTACGATTCTCCATGGCGAAAATAATTTTAATGACTTTCCTCTGAGATTGCTTGGTTGTCGGTTGACCAACGTTTCCCTGATATTGCTTGGTTGTCCGGTTGACCAACTGTTCCCTGATATTGCTTGGTTGTCGGGTTGACCAACTGTTCCCTGAGATTGCTTGGTTGTCGGTTGACCAACGTTTCCCTGATATTGCTTGGTTGTCCGGTTGACCAACTGTTCCCTGATATTGCTTGGTTGTCGGGTTGACCAACTGTTCCCTGAGATTGCTTGGTTGTCGGATTGACCAACTGTTCCCTGAGATTGCTTGGTTGTCGGTTGACCAACTGTTCCCTGAGATTGCTTGGTTGTCGGTTGACCAACGTTTCCCTGAGATTGCTTGGTTGTCGGATTGACCAACTGTTCCCTGAGATTGCTTGGTTGTCGGTTGACCAACGTTTCCCTGAGATTGCTTGGTTGTCGGTTGACCAACTGTTCCCTGAGATTGCTTGGTTGTCGGTTGACCAACGTTTCCCTGAGATTGCTTGGTTGTCGGGTTGACTAACTGTTCCCTGAGATTTCTTGGTTGTCGGTTGACCAACTGTTCCCTGAGATTGCTTGGTTGTTGGGTTGACCAACTGTTCCCTGAGATTTCTTGGTTGTCGGTTGACCAACTTTTCCCTGAGATTTCTTGGTTGTCGGATGACCAACTTTTCCCTGAGATTTCTTGGTTGTCGGATGACCAACTTTTCCCTGAGATTTCTTGGTTGTCGGTTGACCAACTTTTCTCTGAGATTTCTTGGTTGTCGGTTGACCAACTTTTCCCTGAGATTTCTTGGTTGTCGGATGACCAACTTTTCCCTGAGATTTCTTGGTTGTCGGTTGACCAACTTTTCCCTGAGATTTCTTGGTTGTCGGTTGACCAACTTTTCTCTGAGATTTCTTGGTTGTCGGTTGACCAACTTTTCCCTTCCTTACAAAAGGCGACAGTGCAGGCACTTGGACAATCTCATTTATCCCTCTGTCGGTTCTAATAAATTCCTTTTTATCAGTTTTGCAAAGTAAAATCAATATTTTTCTCCTAATGAAACATTTTTTTAACTAAAACAGTAAGATTTATAATTTTTAAGCCTTATATAAAGAATAACGGAGTTTTTTTAAATCTTTTAAAATCTGTGACACTTTGACACTGGCAGAAGAGTAATTGCTAGTGCACTTCCGGCTGGGATGCCAAAATCCCAGTTCATTTAAAGCAAGTGTCGGCTCGACGTGAAGTGGCTCTGTTTTCAACAGATGTTGCTAGCGTCGAAATCAAAACAAGATGCTTAAGCTACATTTTGACCCAAGAGGCGGGACATAAAAGTACCCCTCGCGTTGATTGGCTCGTTTGAAAATTTGACGATAGCTTCAATTATAGTAATTTTTTACAATTTATCTTATATGGGATATATAATTTAGGTTAAAGTCCTCTAAGTAGAGTATAAGTTGTCTAAGTATAATACTCTACAATGGTTCTCTGACGACATTATTGTTTCGCTATTTTGAATTTTAGCTTCCTTTTCCATTAATAGATGGCACCACGCTCTCCAGTAAAGTCGCGTTTCCGAAGAATCGGATAGATTCATTGCCATCTCTAATAACAAGGGCCTTATCATAATGCAGGTGGCAATGATATAAATACTTAATTTCCATTTTTCACTCTCTTCCAAAATAAAATCCCTTTGAGTTCGGAATATCCCTAAAAATGAAAAAAAAATCATTAAAAGTGGAAGCACTGGGTGCAGTGTTGCCGGACGCCGTAACATTTCCCTTTTTAAATTGGCTCGAAGGTTCTTAATGACGTCAACGAGAAAAACACGGCGTGATAAAAATCGATTCGGGCTACTGTCGCAGACACGGCCGTTCGGTTTGAATTATTTATAAGTCCATTCCCAGACAGTAGCTGCGCCTCAAACACGCGATGTAGAATTCGCACAATGTTGCTAGATATCAAGTTGTGACGTCCACTATAAATCAAAGTCGACGGAAGCAATGATAGAAAGATGTTTCAAGAAACCCACGTGATTGATAGCCGAGATTTTGTTTTCAATCGATAACCGGATCATGCCTATTTTACACCGATATTTCGATTTTACCAGAAGTTAATAATGTATTTCTTACGAGAGAAACGACGATCGAGGCCTTTAAAGCAACTGTCGGCTCTATCATTGCCATCGGTAATATGACAAGGCTTTTGTTTTTAGAGATGGCAATGAGTCTATACGATTCTTCGAAGAAACGACCTTATTGGAGAGCGTGGTGCCATCTATTAATGGGAAAATAAGATAAAATTCAAAATTGCGAAACAAGAAATTCGTCAGAGAACCATTATAGAGTATTATAATTGGACAACTTATGCTCTATTTAGTGGACTTTAACCTAAATTATATATCTCTTGTAAAATATATTATTAAAAATTACTATAATTGAAGATTGTCAAAGGATCCTATATGTTAGAAGGATAGGTAGCCCTCCGGCCAGCCCGTGTGTTCAAAACGCCGGCAGCGCCGCCGATATTAAGAGAGCCTCTAAACTTGGGACGTCTTGTTTCTATTCCCTCAACGACAAATTTTGGCGGCGCTTCCTCCATGTTTTGTCCTTGACGGAATCTAAAGACGGATTCTCTATCGCGCATGACCCACCGACGGCGCTGCCATTTTTCGTCCCTCGCCTCATATCCTTCTAACATATAGGATCCTTGGTCAAATTTACAAACGAGCCAATCAACGCGAAGGTTAGTTTTATGTCCCGCCTTTTGGGTCCAAATGTAGCGTAGGCATCTTGTTTCGATTTCGACGCTAGCGACATCGGTTGATATGTCCTATAAAACCATATATATTTGAGGTAGTATGTGTTTTCATGCACATAATTATTAAGTTGAATTATTTTCAAACGAAAACTATCACAAAATATTTTCTGGGTTTTGCTTCCATATCTTTCAGCAAGTTATGCAAGGACGATTTTTCTATAGCTAATTTCACAAATACAATTTTCAAGTAAGTCTTGTGAGATCTATAGTAACATTAGAAATTTATATTATTATTACGAAAGTCTTAGTGAGAATTTACAATGAAACAAAAAATTCACTCTCCATTATTTTACTTAAAAATACAAATTCCATACAAAATCCGTATCTTGACGTGAAATTTACCATATATCCTTTAGCTAAGAAATTTTAGTCCTAAATCGTCGTTTTTGAGTCCTGTATAATCCTATAATTTGAAAATAAAATCCTATTTTTCCTATAAGGAATTTAATATTTTGGTTGTGTTGCCTGGTATCTTAAAATTTGCTATTTTAATGAATATCAGCCTCTTCTGCGCACGCGCATTGTCATTTTTGACGGATCACAATTTTTTTATCATTTCGTATTTGTTTCAAAATCACGCAACCCTAAATGCCAATGGCGGATTCGATTGAAAGAGACGTATTGCAACGAAAAAGGTGGTTGTCGCGAGCTTGGTCGGCGCGACTTGCCAATATAGAATAACCGACCATTTACACCGACCACAATTAATTTACCGGGTTAACGTTCACTTCTTAGTCTTCTCTACTGTATACATAGGATTCGATTCGTTAGTTTCTCTCCCATCTGATAACGGCAAATTTACGCCCTCACGCGCGCCGGCCGGACAACACCGGACCGACGGAAGTAGACAAGTCGCCACCGACCACACGTTCTCGCTCCAACCACCCAGCCTCCCAGACGCGGGATTACAGGAGTGCGCCACCACTCCCGGCGAAATACGCTAAATTTAGTTTAAGGAATTAATTTTATGTGAAATATCCGCGAATGAGATTGTCAACGGAAAGAAAAAGAGAACTATTTGGAACGAGATTGTCGACGGAAATATCAGGGAAATATCAGCTAATTAGATTGTCAACGGAAAGAAACAGGGAAATATCAGGGAATTTGATAGTCGACGGAAATATCAGGGAATTTGATAGTCGACGGAAATATCAGGGAATTAGCTCATCGGTGGAAAAATCAAGGAAATATTAGGAATTAGATTGTCCACGAAAACAAAACAGGGAATCAGATTTTCGACATTAACAAATCAGGGAAATGTCATTACGAAAAAAAACCTGGAAATATCAGGGAAACGAGGGAATTTGGTTTCCCAATAGTTGTACGAACCCTATACGTAACATAGTCTTCGATAAAACCATTAAATACTGGGACCGTTATTGAATCTGGAAGAAAACGTTGAAATGGAACATTTTATCTCAAATCAGATATTTCAATGAATCATTTTACACATTGGCTACTCAAATTTTGAAGCCGTTACAACAACATACCACCGCTACTGTCTGGTCGGCTTCTACGCCAAATGTTTCGGCTACATTACGGCAGATGGCGTAGAGAAAATTTAATTTAAATAGCTCTAAGATTCGGAACAACTTGCAGGTGGCGTTATCTTTTTAACAGCCAAGTACAAATTATTATTATTTCACACTGCATTACCCATAATTAATGTATGTCTATCTAGGGACATTTTTAGCTCGATGAGTGAGCCCCCCCCCCTTAAAAAAATCAAACCAGCCCGGAATCTCATTGGTTGAAATAAATACTTCTTGGTATTGCGTAATATGAAACGTTGTTAAAAACAGAATTAAACCCTCGACGGTCGTAAAAGTAATTTTAATAAAATTAATTGTTGTATTCATTTTGTTTTCGGGGGCGTGACCATTTTTATTTACGTCGGTCGAGCTGGGTTCTTTGACTCTTCGCAGGTGGATGACTGACTGGAACGGGCCATTTCACTATTTGATATTCGCGGCTCCTCCGAGCACGTCAAGAGTGATTCCTCGAATTGCCATTCGCAAAGGATGCAGTTACGAATTATTGACAGAAACAGCTGTTTGTTTGAAGTAGAAGGGGCTACAAAAAGAACCACGACAGAATTTCTTGTTTTTCCTATTCTTTATCGTAATTTTTTACGGATTCTTATTAATAGATTCTTCAGTTTTTGAATAGATTCTTAATTTTTTTAATAGATTCTTCAGTTTTTGAATAGATTCTTAATTTTTTAAATAGATTCTTATTTTATTTAATAGATTCTTATTTTATTTAATAGATTCTTATTTTATTTAATAGATTCTTATTTTATTTAATAGATTCTTATTTTATTTAATAGATTCTTATTTTATTTAATAGATTCTTATTTTATTTAATAGATTCTTATTTTATTTAATAGATTCTTATTTTATTTAATAGATTCTTATTTTATTTAATAGATTCTTATTTTATTTAATATATTCTTATTTTATTTAATAGTTTCTTATTTTTTAATATTCTTAACTTTATTAAAGTTATTTTTTTTATAAATTAATTTATTAACAGTTCGTTAATTTTTGTACGGATTCTTAATTTTTTTAATAAATTCTCAATTCATTTTAAAAAAACCTATTTTAGAGTCGCTCGATTATTGCCCTCAAATAACGAATTAAAAATATACATCTTTCAGTCATCTAAAGCCATAAATCCGTAATATCTAAGTACCTAACACGGCGTTAAGCTTGTTTTCCACTAGCGCGCGTCATGTTATTTTCTTTACGCGTGTAAAAACGTTTGAATGTTTCAAAGCTGAGAAACGCGCCGTTGCGCGCGCTAGTGGAAAACAAGCTTTACGATTCGCCTATTAATTCGTCTCAATTAGCCTTCTGTTCTAATTCGAGACTGATACGATGCTAATCAGAGTTGATATCACCGCCGACAAGTTTCAATATCTCGGGCAAATTGCGAGAGAGACGCATCATCAAAGATGCTACTTACACCGAACAGATAAGAACCCGGAGGGGGGGATGGCAAAAGTGAGGAATTTTAATCGTCAGATCAACATACTGCGACTTCTCCTGTATATCTTCCTTATCCGCACTTTTTTCCTGTTGTAAATTATAGCGAGGAAGGGTGAGCGGGGAGGGGGGCTAGCGAACGTAGTATGGAACCTACTTTTTCCCACACTAACCAAAAAAAAAAGAAACTTATAACCCCTCCGGTATCATTATCCCCCCTCCCATAGCAGCGAGAGAACGGGAGAAAGGCGCCTAGAAAACATCTGATCCTCGTAACGTCGCTCTTAGGCCTCGGCGGCTCTGGCTAGGCGTCGGGCGCGCTGCTAACTTGACTGGACGATAGACGGCTCTAATCACTCAGTCGAAAGGGGCCAGCTCTCGATCGCGGGGAGGGAGCGGGCGGCGTAATGGCGGCCACGTGACGTTCTCCGCGAGGGCCCCCTCTGGTGGGCGACGCGAAAACGCGAAACGACGCGAAAAGCGAAGCGCGCGCGCGCTCTCTTCTTCCAGCCTCGGGCGCTTCGAAATTTAGGCCTAAAAAGAAACCGTTTTTTTTTGGACTATTTTTTCCCGCCCCGGGATTTTTCTCTTTGTTTTCGGGGCGACCAATGCCCGGCGCTTCTTTAAAAGGGCCTTGCCTTCTTCGTCGTGCTCGTCGTCATTCTACTTTTGTGATTTATGATAGCGGTGCATCAAACAAACGTGCTTGATGTTTTTAGTGAAGTTTAAAAGGTTTTTCTGCCCTTTTTTTCCCTTGGTTTTTATTTTATGCCTTTTCGTGTGTTGGTTTCTATTTTATTTTTATTTTTTGGCCAGTCATCTTTGATTTATTGGCGCTAAATTGGGTAGGTTTTGGAATTTATTTAGTAAGCCTAGGTTTAACAGTTGGGGGAGTTTATAATTTTGAGAAAGAAATTGATATTTTGTTCGTATTTCCTTGGGATTAGCGGTTCATATGAGTGGATTCGAAAATAAAGCCCTTTTGTAGTCTCGTCATGATTCCACTTTACTTGATGAGGTAAACCGATTCAATTTTATGAAGTTGGCTCTACGCTCGATCGTACCATGTCTCTAGCATAGAAATCTCATATGAGATTTCTATGGTCTCTAGTAACCTTGTGATCGTACGAATAGGAGGATTCAAGTAATGGTCGTCGCTAATATAGCCTCTCGTTTTCGCATTATTTTTGCGACGATTAATAAAAAACTTTCAATCAAACATTTGCTTTTTTGTTGTATTTTTGAAAAAGTTTGAGAAAATTTTTGATTTTTAAATACGATTTTAGAAAATAGTCTGACCACTGCCAACTTTGATCTCGCGCTATAGCGGCCAACCCATTCGCCGAAATTCCGTGAGCAAGGATTTTCCCGCTATAACAGGCTATAACAAGCGTGGCGCTGAACTCAGCCATTTTTTTTATATTGGCTTCAATGCAAAAAACTACAATGAAAATATTCCGCTAGGGGCGCTCAAATCATACAGTCTCGTAGGAAACTTCATCGAATGGGTTGGCCGCTGTAGCGCGAACAGCGCGAGATCAAAGTTGGCCGTGGTCTGACGAAAAGAACTTCACCTGACTTTATTTCAATAAATTTTATTTCTATCACGAGTTCAGTTGCATCTCAAAATACGTGATGTCGGGAAAATAACTTCCTACGATAGCAACCTGTCGGAAAAATAACGTATCCTAGTATTTTCTTTTATCTACTTTTCACGAAATTCCTCTCTTAAATTTACTATTGGGGATCGCGTCAACTGTATCTCCCACTTCGTCTAAAAAGCATCCCTCTTCGCGGGTCCCCCGTCACCGAGGCCGGGGTGTTCGCGGGATGATGGGCGGCGGGCTGCTCTAATTTATGACATTAGTAATGTGAACGTGGCACGTCACCTTCTTGGCGCTCTGCCATTGGTCCGTTACATCCCGCATCGCCACACCCTCTGCTATTTTATCGTTCGCTATGATTGGACCTTCGCCGTGTGTGGAGTTTTCTTTGTTAATGCCTTTATTCAACTCGTATTTTCGATGAATGTTCGAATGCAATATTTTAAAGAATTGTCTTTTTTTGGATTTGTCATATATACGGATATAGTCAAAGTTATAATAGGGTTATCTCATTAAATTTAATGTATCAACGTATTTTTTCGAAACGTAGTTGCACCAATCAATATCAAGACCATCGAGAACTGGCTCAGGCCCCGATAAACAATAATTCCGGGCCCTATGAGAGCCGTTATTACGGCTTCGGAGAAAAGGATATTTCGCTTCTCCCGCTACACGGGCCCCGGTATCAGGCCCGACAAGAGGGGGGAAGTCGGTACAAATTACTGAGGGTCTGCGGCAATGGCTGCCTAAGGGCCCGGGTATGAACAAACGAGTTATAATTATTGCGGGTTTCTCTCCGAAAAAGTATATCTATCTCTAGTATTAATGTCTCTCTTTGGGGCCCGGAATTTATATTTTACCGGGGCCCGGGTCCGCTCTCGGTGGCCCTGCCCGGTACTAATATTTTCAGGCCCCAGGACTCCGTTAGGGCCGTTATCACTGGAGATAATTATACGATTTCTGCGAGAAGGATATCTGGCTTTCTGAAACATGGGGGCCCCAAGATTGCACTGTGCCCAGTAATTTTTCCGGCTTTCCCCTCTCTCGAAGCAATATTTTAAATTTTTAATTTGTTAACTAGTCTTATCTTTTAAAACAATTTAGCTTAATGTGGGCTAAAACACTCAGTCGAATTATATCGCTTCATTAGTTCACCCACGCTTACAAATGGGAGTACCCGAGGTGTTTATTGCCGATTTTGTTCAAAGTCGGCTGTAATGTAAACCTACATGATGAGATATGAAATTTCGAAAAAGGAGACGTTGCACTACCCATTCGATTTGCCATGGCAACCGAAAATGTTTTGACCACTTAAAACAAAAAAAATCTCCTTTTAAAAAAGCATGGGATTTTCTCGGTTTCACAGGGTCCTTCCATCGAAATTTAAAATAAAATTAAAATCATGAAATGGTTAATTTGGATCACATCAAGTTTGGGTAAATTGGAACATTTTTGGGGTAAAATTGTAACAATTTTTGGGTAAAATAAGGAAAAAATCTTATTTTTGTTTTAAGTGGTCAAAAACATTTTCGGTTGCCATGGAAAATCGAATGGGTATAGTGCAACGTCTCCTTTTGGGAAATTTCATATCTCATCATATAGGTCTACTGACATTACAGCCGACTTTGAACAAAATCGGCAATAAACACCTCGGGTACTCTCCTTGTTAGTGAATAAAAGTAAACTTAAATTACATGCAGTAGAACTCCCAGAGAGCTCATAAAATTAAGGCAAGACGTTTAGTATTAATTTAATGCTCGTGAAAAAAAATAAGGAATGACCACGAAGTTATTAATTTGGATAAATACGAAAAATAATTTCTCAGAATAATTATAGTTTTTCATTAAAACGTTAAGAACCAAATGTTGGAAAAAGGAAAAATTGGTTCCGCTTGTCTGGTAAAAGTTTAATCGCTTTTTCTTTAGTTTTTCATTCGTAATACGTCCGTATAAATATTCATACAGTCAAGGCTTAATATCTCCCTAGCACGCGATGCTGTCCGGGAAAATCAATAATAGCTAGAGCATTCTCTCCACGATTTCTTGCTTAGGATAAAATAAAATAAAAAATTGGAAAACAATTTTCTGTTTATTTATGCCAATGAATATTTCATTATGGGATATTACCGAATTTTGCATCGGAACTGGCTATTTGCATAAATTGTATATTAAGGTATTTGTAATTTACTGTTTCATTTTATAATGTCCCGCAACTTTCCCTGGACATTAGGGAGTGCTACTACACGAATAAGTTTATGGTGTTGACTATTTCATTTTACGCCCAATACACCGATTCACAAATTACGTACAAGCAGAAGTAAATGAACCTAAGTTATCGAAATAGCGCTCAGAATCGGAGGGCGTTCTCCGAGGGGTCGGACACTTGGCATTATTTTGTACAGGATTTCGGGATTTCGTAGAGATTTTGGCGATTTTTTCATTACATTTTGGGATTTCAATGTTAATTTACCATAGCGAGAGTTAAAAGATTTTGCGATTTTAGACAAAGTGTACGGGATTCTGGTAAATGTCCGACCCCTCGGCGTTATCTTGATGAAAATGATGAGAAAATCGAGTCAAATAAAAGCTAATTTCCATCCCCGTCTTTTGACGCGATAAATTGCGCTTGGGAATTGTGGGTATAGCTATTTCTATGTATAAAAAATGGTTTCATAAAAATAAACACTTCTTTTTTCGGCCTAGGAGCGCGCAAAATTTCAACTTCGAACGTAACTTCATAAGGCAAACGCCTCCAACATGCAGGGCCGTGCAGAGGTATCCTGAGGCCCGGGGCAAACTTACTCGCGGGCCCCTTCGATTTGCACCCCCCCCCCCTTGAGCCCTGAAAACTTCTCCCAAGTGACACTTTCGATTATATTTTAATTTTTTTCAGTGATATTTATGTTACGTCAATTACGATATAAATCGGTACGTGTTTAAGGACTGAGAAATCACGGCAAACAGACTTTCATAAATAGCCAAGGCTTATCGTACATCGAAAGGCTTTCCACCTTGGATTAATAATAGGACTAATAGTTGTCCTATTATTAATCCAAGTTTCCACAATAAAATACCTTTGCCTTTGCAAAAATAATGATCAGAAATAGAAAGTAATTTTTTGTTCGATTTTGAAAATTAAATCTTTTGAGATACTTGATTTTGAAACTAGCATGTTCTATGCAAGCATCGAAATTCCAAAATAAAATGCACGTCAGGGTTGGCAAGAGCCAGCCAGACTGGATTAATCCACCCTGGTTTAAGCCGGATTTAACCACTAAATAAAATCCATGGTTAAAACCACTTTTTTTAATAAAAAAAATTGAGAAATTAATTAGAAACATTGACAAAACTTAACCTTCACTTTTTGTCGCCAGTAATGAGAGCTAACATATAAGCAATTAGGGTATCTTAAAATTAATTTTGCGCGTGAAAATACGCTGCCATGTTAGGGTATAAAAGCGGGTAAATAAGTCTGCTATACCTCACAATGTAAAGGTACTGTCACGCGCAAAAACATAATTTTGAAATCGGGAAATTTGAGCAATGAGGGCTTGATTTAAGCAATTTGATCATTTTTTATTAATATATTTAACCGGTTTAAACCACCGGTTACAGCCGGTTTTAACCATACTGGATTTTTCAATTTTAAAAAAAGCCGGTTTTTTGCCAACCCTGATGCACGTAGAAAATATATGAGAACAAATATATATATTGCCGTCCTTAAAGGGAATATAACCTGCAAAGCAATCTTTATGGAAAACCCCTTCAATTTTTCAAATTTCCATGCAGAGTGGCGCCAAATATTTTTAAAGCCAAAGGCAAGAGCGGCCAGAGCTGCAAACGTTGGTGTTCCACACCAAATACCTGAGGTTATATTCCCTTTAAACAGAAATAAACCTCTAGCCAAAAACGACGTCGGAAAAACGTCTACTCGTGTAGACGTTGCCTACGTTGTACGCGTTCCCCGCTAAACGTTTTTATTGTACGTGCTTAGTCCCTCCATTCTCTATAATTACCGAAATAATTTATTATTACGGTTTTACGTGCTTATTGTTCCACACCATTATTATGTGTGTTTTATTCTGATAAAGATTCATAAAAATAACACCAACTTTGTTTTACACATAGGTATGACACTTCCTTTTTTTCACAACGTTAAGTTCTTTAATGATAGTCTGTTTCGCCAGTGACCATTTATATACAGGGTGTTTCAAAAGGTTATGCAAAAATTTGAAGGAGTTGAAGGGGGCGAGTTGAGAAGTATGCCTGTTTATTTCCCATTTTCCGAGGGGCATGTCTTAATCATAGTAAAATGATTAAATCAGGGTAATCGTGATTAAATCAGGGTAATCAAGATTAAAAAATCTAATCACGATTTAATCATGATCTAATCTTTTTAATAATAACTTAATCATTTAAGCGAGATTTAATTATTCTAATCATGATCTAATATTTTTAATTAGATTTAATCATTTTAATCACGATTTAATCAATATAATCGGTCGAATCGAGAATTTATCATGAAAATCAAAACTAAAGTACGATTTAATCATACTAATCACGATATAATTTTTTTAATCAGGATTTAATCATTTTAAACAGATTTAATCATTTTAATCAGATTTAATCATTTAATCTTGATAAAATCCGATTTAAACATTATAATCATGATCATCTTTTGAGGGGTGCGTCGTTAATCAAGGAAGTGACCTGCCCCTCGCCATTTTCCTACCATGAGTTAAAAGAGCGCCAGAGAGCTTCAAAGTGTGGCGTACTAGCCCCTGGAAGTAGGCTCCAACAAGCGCAAAACCATTAAATAAAACAATTAAATAAAATATAATAATTAAATATTCGTAATAAAATTATTCGTTTCAATTGTATCGTAATTTGAACTTGATTTTATCATTCGAATTTGTCGATACAATGACCTTGATCTGAAAATATCTTGTATAAATCTTTATAAGAAATAACTAATCTTTTTGGGTGTTGAACGTAACAGTTTTGGTATTCCGAAATTAACATATAATTGGGAAAAATTTACAGTAGAACTCGCGATGAAATGATAAGAAAATAATCATTAGCTTAGACTATACTACAAATGAAAAACAAGAAATATAATACACGGAATGAATATAAATTCGTAATAAAAGGTAGATTAAGTGCAAACGTTTCCTAAAATATTTGAAGGTCACATATGTACGTTTGCATATCAAATTTATATTTATGGCTCATTATCAATCAATTTAGATGGGTTTTCACCCGACAAAAGCGTTACGTTATTCACAAAACTTCATATCGTAGAGGTAAATAATAATAATCAGCTAGGCTAATACCCAAGGCACCACCATAGTCCTAAGTCATCAAGCGACTTTTAAAGCCATTAATTCAGGTGGCCGGGTTACAATGCGTAGGAGGGTGGTGGCAAGCCCTGCAAGAAAAGCGAGCCAACAGCTCCCTACACTAACTATTACCGTTAACCTGAATAAGGTAGTTTTTTAAAATATATTTTAAAACTTAGATGGCGCTTTTAATTTAACACTGTAATAATTTAGACCTATTCTTTAAAAATAGTATCCAAAAAGAACCTAGATGGCGTTTTTAATAAACACTATGATAGTTTAGGCTTATGCTTCGAAAAAAAGTATTAATCTTGATGGCGTTTTTAAATAAACACGATGAAAATTTAGGCCTCGGTTTCGAAAAATAAAACTAAAGAACAAACGTAGATGGCGCTTTTAAATCAACCCAATGATAATATAGGCCTAGGCTTCGGAAAAAAATATTATACAAAAACAAAATCGCGCGCACACACCCCAAAAAAAGCGCATACGCGATACAGGCCTTTGAGCGTATAAAAGTGGCCTACGTGACGTCCCTTTGCGAGCGAGGGATCCATTTTGCGTCCAGTTTATCTCGAAAACTCAGGGCGGCCGCTCCAACGCACGGCCCTGCAACAATGTAATGAATGAATCTCATGATACTAGCCACATCGGACGCGGTTATGTAATCGGTAGTGAATTTTTGAAAAAAGGGGGAGGGATGAGAAAATATCTTCAATGTCAATGCCTTTAATTCGACCTTTACGAGAGTAAAAGAGAAGGAAAAAAATAGCATTAAAAACAAGCGAGTCTGGCCAAAAAGAAAAGTAAGTTTATCGAACACACACATACAGCCTCGGAGCCCCAATTTTTTCTCTCTGGCGCGCGCTCCAAGGACGGGAGATTGAGGAGAGAGTTTTCTCGGGTAGATGCTGGGAACACCCCCATCAAACCCATTTCCAGCCCTACTGGCAAATTCACCCCCTTTTCCTTCCCCCCAACATCCCAAACGCCGCGAGCGGACGCGTTTTCCCCCCTCTGCCTTTCCTTCCATCAACTTTCCGTCGATAAGCCTCGGTTCTCATTCCAGCCGCATTTCAGCACCGGGAGGCGCGGCGTTCGGGTCTCCCTGGCTCCGGTACTATTGATATTTCTGTAGGTTAAAACAATCTTCGCTATAATTGTTTTTACACTCCGTAATTTAATTGACAAGATTTAACGTCCCTTAGTTTTCCTCTTTTCGCGAATGTGTCGGAAAGGTCCGCTTTTAGGCCACAATTTGACGCCCGCGGGAGACGACGCGTTCCGGGCACTCCTCGGATGCCACTCTTAAGCCTAACCTTCAAAAAATAAAAATTTTCTTTGTGCAGCTCATCCCTCGTCTTCGCCCTACAGTGTTTTTAGCTTTTCGCGTCCATGGTGTTTCATTACGTTATCTTCTACGATGGTTGCGCGCTAATCGGTGCTTCGACGCTAATATTTTATTGGATAAACTATTTTTAAAAGTTGCGTTTGGATAATACGCTACTACTTCTTCCCAAAATGACCACGATGCTTCGACGGTATTCGGTGCAGTTGGCTGTCTGTTGCGGATTGGATAGCTTAGCCATCGCCAGGAATGTCAACGAAAATGCTCATATCAAAGGGTCAGTCTTTATTTGTTTATTCTTTACTTGGGAAAAATTAAACTTTTCATCTTTCTCGATATATTGGGTATGAAAACAGATAACGGATCAACTCAATACCTATTTATTGATTATTGGAATTTTGACGACACTATGACCTTGGTCTGAAAATATCTTTCTTTGCGCATTGTATAAATCGTTACTCGTGCAGTTACGGCGAAAAAAATGAGTGTAATCCAAAGTAGAAGTTCTTTGGGTGCTCAACGTAACAATTTTGGTTTTAAAATATAATTGGAAATATTTCAAGTAGAACTTGCTATGTAATGATAAAGAAAATCAATATTTTAGACTTTACTACAAATATTGGAGAAAGTAGGGTTGCCACAGTCAGGGAATGTGAAACTGGGTATAAAAATCGGGGAATTTTAACAACTTGTAACTTAGTCAAGGGAAAAGTCAGTGAATTTGAACAATTTGTAAGGTTAGTCAATGGAAAAGTCGGGGAATTTTAAAAACTTGTAACTTAGTCAAGGGAAAAGGCAGTGAATTTTAACAATTTGTAAGTTAGTCAATGGAAAAGTCGGGGAATTTTAACAACTTGTAACTTAGTCAAGGGAAAAGGCAGTGAATTTTAACAATTTGTAAGTTAGTCAATGGAAAAGTCGGGGAATTTTAACAACTTGTAACTTAGTCAAGGGAAAAGGCAGTGAATTTTAACAATTTGTAAGTTAGTCAATGGAAAAGTCGGGGAATTTTAACAACTTGTAACTTAGTCAAGGGAAAAGGCAGTGAATTTTAACAATTTGTAAGTTAGTCAATGGAAAAGTCGGGGAATTTTAACAACTTGTAACTTAGTCAAGGGAAAAGTCAGTGAATTTGAACAATTTGTAAGGTTAGTCAATGGAAAAGTCGGGGAATTTTAAAAACTTGTAACTTAGTCAAGGGAAAAGGCAGTGAATTTTAACAATTTGTAAGTTAGTCAATGGAAAAGTCGGGGAATTTTAACAACTTGTAACTTAGTCAAGGGAAAAGGCAGTGAATTTTAACAATTTGTAAGTTAGTCAATGGAAAAGTCGGGGAATTTTAACAACTTGTAACTTAGTCAAGGGAAAAGGCAGTGAATTTTAACAATTTGTAAGTTAGTCAATGGAAAAGTCGGGGAATTTTATCAACTTGTAAGTTACTCGAGGGAAAGTCAGGGAATTTTATCAACTTGTAAGTTACTCGAATGAAAGTCAGGGAATTTTATCAACTTGTAAGTTACTCAAGGGAAAGTCAGGGAATTTGTATCAACTTGTAAGAACAGTCAATGGAAAAGTCAAGGAATTTAAACAACTTGTAAGTTAGATAATTTAATCTAAAATATAGGCAAAAAATTGCCAAATTTGGCCTTAAAAAAGTCAAGAAAAATCTCTGTAAATGAGCAGGGAAAAAACCAAGAAAAATCTGTGGCAACCCTGCTTACGAAATATTTTGCAAACTCTAAACAAGCAAGGTTAAAAAGAGCGTTTGCTTTATCAGCCACCTTATTCAGTTGATGTCTCGTCTATTTCGTTAGCGTTAAATCAATGGATATAAAGGGCTTACGTTTAATTGCTCGCCAATATATCTAAAATGGCGCAGGGCGAAATTGTTCCCAGTGGGCATCGGTGGAAAGCATCGTGTGGAGCGGTGGCCCGGCGGGCATTTGCCGCGCATAACAGAAATAACTTTGAAATTATTGTTGAACCACTCCTTGCATTTTGGGACGAAAACTAAACGGGTAATTTGGAAATATTTTACGCTGTTTCATTACACTGGTATTCGGGTAATTTCCCGTCATGTTAAATGGTACAATAGTATCGCTCTGTAGCTTTGGGCTATGGCCGCCATTTTTAGGGCAGTTTTTTACCTATAGGAAAAAAAGCATGGGTGACGTCGACATGCGTCATGCCGATATTACTCTATAGTCGGTAAATTCCACGAGTTATGGCCGAAATTTTAACTTTTTGGTTTATATAATCTATTTAGTAAATAGAGTTTTCAATGTTATGGTTTATAATAATAATAATAAATATACGAGATACCTCTTAATATCGCCACCTAGTGGATTCTTTTATGAATTGACGACCGTGGCGTGAATACAATTCCCTATTGCAATGACTATTTGAGGGAGGAGGGAGGTTAAATTGCGATTAATTTAAGTTACTTTTTCATCAGGAAAATGTCTACAAGTTTTCACTAAGTAAATTCAGTTAATTTTTATATTTTATTTTGAGAAAATGAGCCTGTAGTGGTGTAGCCAGACATACTTTGTAAATGCTTTGATGGAGCCCAAGAGGTGGGTGAAAGCTACGCAACTGATGATGACTTTTCATTTAGACTACAACACATTTAAACCGTTGCCTACGTTACTATAAAGGCCCGTGCACGCGAAACCTTTTCAATTTATTTCTGGAATTTCAGTTCGCCAATTCTCGCCACTAGGTTATTGTATCAGGTAACGGCAAAGTTTCAAGTGTCACTACATGCAAAACAAATATGGCGTAGCAAATTGTTGCATTATAAGTAACCTTTAATAAGTTCATAACTTCGTGAAAACCTCTTATTTGGTCTCGGGATTCAGAAGCAAAAAAAAAAACACACAGATCGTCGTGCGGTAATAACGTAGGCAAAATACTATTTTAAATAAAGATAACATTGCGACAAATATTTTAAAACTCAAATAATAAAACCACAATATTATTTACGAAATAAAATCGTCAATATGGATCAAAATTTTATTTGGTTTCCAATAATATAAAATCTTGCAATTTCATTACCAAGCACTCGAGCAACAACTATAAAAAAAATCCAGATCTGAAGTTATAGCTCTCGAGTGTAACAGTCCGTGACGTCGCTTGGGGAACTGTAATTATCCTACGGTAAAGACATGTTATAGCTAAAAAGACGACATTTAACTAGAAAATAGCCAAACTATACGCGCTATTCCAGATGTTCGAGCTCTCTTCGCGAGTCCCGCTTAGTATTTGCCCTTGTCTTTTTTATAGGGCATACGTTAGAAGGTTCCCCGTCTTCCGCCGCTCGAAACGTCTGGCTGACAGCGCATAAACAGCCATTGTACCCTCACCTGCTTCATTTTTTTGGCTCTACCAGAGTTCCACCGAAATTCTCCTCCGAGCCGTCGTGCGTGCGTCCAAGCGCGCGGGGAAAAGTCGAAAAATACCTTCTCGCCGCGATGCAGTGGGGCTGATGGGGAACTGTATTGAATGTTAGTCTGGACTAAAAAGTTTGGACTGAAAACCGCGCGCAATGCTAGACTCCCGTATTAAATTTTTTAGGGACATTGTGTAAGATATTTTTATTGGCCTACCACCGTGTTAAGATATACTATATTGCAGTCGGTGTTGAGATTTTTAAATTGAAAGGTTTGAGAGTGTACACGCAGCTATTTGCATTTAGTTTTCTTATGGTATTTTGAAGTATTTTATTGGCTGATATGGTAAGGCTAGGTAGATGTAATATTTTTCCAAAGGCGATACTTTTACGTATTTCAGTAACGGTGCTGCCACATTTTTAAAACTTGGTGAAAAAGAAGTTAGCACTTTCGCCTCGCAGCCAGAGGAGCCGGGTTCGATCTCGGCTTGTGGCACTGGGTGAAAACTCGAACAACTCCTTCCGCGTTGAGTTTGCAAGTTCGCTCCCTACTTGTTTAAGGGGTTTTCCCCCGAGTCCTTCGGTTCCCCTTCCACAAAACTTGTTAAGGTTAACGGTAATAGTGAGTGTAGGGAGCTGTTGGCTCGCGTGGCTTGAAAGGCTTGCCACCACCCTCCTACGCGTTGTAACCCGGCCACCTGAACTAATGGCTTTAAAAGTCGCTTGATGACTTGAGCCTAAGGTGGTGCCAAGGGTATTAGCCTAGCTGATTATTATTATTATTATTAAATTTATTCTTGAAATTTTTACGAACGTGATCTAAAAAGAATCAAAAGGTTTGTAAACGTTGGAATAAATTTAATTAAAACATAACCAGAATTAAAGAATTTATTTATAAATGAAGTTAAAAAGTCAGGTAATTTTAATCTGAAAATCTTGCAAGTGTGGCTAAATAGTTCTTTTTATAAAATAACCTTGGCCATCTTGTTGAAATGTTGCCTCCCCGCTTCAGCTGTGGATCCGTTTTCTCTCCCACTAAAGAGTTTATGAACTCATTCTTAGGCATTGGCTGAACTATTCCAGGGCAACATTTCAACAAGTTAGGCAAGCGTAAAGACATTTTATAAAATCAACAATTAAACATTTTCTAAAACAACTTAATGTCATAAATATTTATATAATTTAAAAGTGAACGGTTTTAAAATATTAAACAATTTGGGCCCGAAACCCATTGATCACTTGAGCAACTCTTTACTCTGATTTTTAATGAACTATTAACGAACCGTTGCGACTCTTAATTTAAATAGAATCTCACCAAACGGAAAAGAAACCCACAAACGTCCGTTTTCAATTCAATTCTGGATAAATGACGTTTTACAATTCTCCATTTGGGGCTTTCAATTAGCGCGTTAAGAGATGAAAGAGCGCTAATATTTATCCGGACGCAAAAATACGAAAATGAAAAAGCCAAGGCCCGCGTCGGAAATAACGCGTCGCCTTCGAGCGGAAGTGGCGAATACTCGCGAGGAGTCCAAAACGTATATCTAAGGGCGGGGGAGGGAGGTAGAGACGATGACGTCACGCAGAAGGGATAAACGTGATTGGCTGTGACTGGTGAAAAGCAATCTGTCATCGGAGAATCAAATTAGGACTGATTCCATCGCAGTCGTCCCCCCCGCCATCGTTCTAACGCTCAACCCCCACACCTAGCTCTATTTACGTACGCCAATTTTTAAGATGCGTCTAGATTATTATACAAATATCGTCGCCGTTAAAACCAAACCACGTAACTTGAGATACGTGGTTTTGTCAAAAATGACATATTTAGATTCTACACCCCAATTTACGTATATAACATTAAAAACATTAATAGTTTGCAATAGTTCTTTTTATAAACTAACGTGGCCTTCTTGTTGAAATGTTGCTCTTACGTCACAGTCTCTTACTTTCACAAGCCTACTAGCGCGCGCTACAGTCGCGAGGTAATAGGTTTTTTTTAGCGCGCGTGAAAATCGCTCGTGCGCAAAATATACTAATAAAGCTGAGTCTTGTGACGTAAGAGCAACATTTTAACAAGTTGGGCAAGACCACTTTTTATTTTATAAAATCAACTATTGGATTTATTTTTTTAAATCGAGAAAACATTTAGACGTATCTTTGATATTCACAACGCAAAAGCACGTATCTCGCTTATTTTCAGCCAGTGGCGTCACCAGGATTTCAAAACTGGTGGCGCTTAAGCCGTAAGCACTGGCAAGGGCCATCCCATTGAGTGATATGGGGGAAGGGGGGGGGGGGGGCTCCCAAAAAGGTTTGTTAAGTTTAAACATTGAAGCCGGCTAGGAAAAATGAAATTTTTGATGCCCATTTTTATATTCGAAGAAACAAGTAAATTGTAAAAATTCTGAATTGTAGGAGGCGCTTTTCGGAAATTTTACAGGTGGCTCAAGCGCCGCCTAAAACACCCTAGCGACGCCACTGTTTTCAGCTCCTATCTCGCTTCATGACGCGAAACCACGTATCTCTTAAAATTCCCCTTTAGCAAAATATTTTTAAATTAAAATCCTCATAAATTCAATATTGAAACGAAATTATTTAACTATAAAATTAACTCGCGTGTAAAAACCTAACACGCCATTTCACAAGTCCCTGCAAAATTAAAAAATCCATTTTTCTCAAAAAGACCACCAAAAAGATACGTGGTTTTGTTTTAACGGCGACGATATATACTGCCTTGTTTCTAACGCGTTTCAAAGCCAGTTCAAAATGAATCGTTTAGTAACGTTTAAAGATTATTTTGTTCCGTCGGGTATCCCACGTTATCGTAAACATTTGGTTTTGTCGTAATAATTCTGTCAAAAGTGGGAGAGCGGAGGCTTTCCAGAGTTTACAATCATCGTATAAAGTATACGTCAGCGCCCCCAGTGGCAGAATAATTAAGCGTTGGTGTTTCACACCAATTAAAAGCCTTCAACGTTATCACAATTTACTTTTTAATTTTACGCTGTCGTGAGCTAAAATCAATATAGTAATTTAGAAGGATCATTTTCCGTTTTCGTTCGGCGAATTTGATTTGATTATTATAAGGTGTAATAACGTAGACAAAACAATATTCGGCATCAACACCCTTTTAGAGTCTGTGACGTAAGTTGCACCCACCCAAAGTGACGTAATTCTGCGTTTGCGTAATGTTTTCAAAAAGTGGCGCTATTAGTCGAGGGTTTTAGAACAGATTATTTAAAATGAAAAACCTGGAAAAATTCGGGATTTTGATTTTTGAAAATAGGACTAACAAGGAGACATCCCGAAGTGTACCCACCGATTTTGTTCAAACTCGGGGTTTTGGTAGACGTTCATGTAACTTGAAAAATCCTAAAGGGAATTTATTCAATGGGCAACCGTTTTGCCATGGCAACGAAAAATGTTTTTTACAATACAAAATATTAAATTTTCCCATTGAAAATAACATGGGATTTTGACCTCAAATTGATCAAAAGTTGATCAATTTTGATGTTTTTATTGTCAATTTTTATTTATTTTTTCTTTTTTTGGCATTTTCGAAATTGTTCACAGGGGGGGGGGGGGCCCTAGAAATCGGTCAGAATGTTATTTTCAATGGGAAAATTTCCATTGATGTTGTCAAAAACATTTTTCGTTGCCATGGCAAAACGGTTGCCCATTGAATAAATTCCCTTTAGGATTTTTCAAGTTACATGAACGTCTACCAATCCCCCGAGTTTGAACAAAATCGGTGAGTTACACTTCCGGATGTCTCCTTGTAAGAGATTTGTCCGAATTTCATTTGTCCGAATCGAGGCGCATTTGTCCGAATACTCATTTGTCCGAACTGTAAAAATATGGCTCAGATGGCCGAAATACGGTTTCATTTGTCCGAAAATTATTTTGTATAATTTGTTGGCAATTTAACCTTTCTATCCGTTGGTCAAATGTCCGAAATGTCATTTGTCCCAACGTTATACATTGGCTTGTGTCAAATTCGACAGAAGCACATTTAACCGAATCCGTAAAAAATAGAGTCCCAAACGCGCTGTTTTTTTTACCTTAACATGAATAATTGTGGAACTTCAATCTAACCTAAATTCCAATGAAAGCAGACACCCAACCTAACGGAATCAAAATACGAAACACTATTTTTGCGGTGGAAAATCGAACATTAAATTCGTAAAAATGGAACAATTTCGGTTTTCGAGTTCGGACACATGAGTATTCCTACAAACGCGACACTATTCGGACGAATGAAATCCGGACAAATGCTACTACCCCGACTAAGCTTCGAAGTAATTAATTTATTTAAATATAGTTTTAAAAATCGATAAATGGTGTCCCAAAAAGTCCTGGAGAATCTGGAAAAATCTGGGATTTTGAAAATAGCTCTAAAAATCCAAGAATTTCATTTTAATTTACTAAAAACAAGTAAAATTCCGCCACGTTTATCTGGTTATGATCAGGGAAAACCTGGAAAAGTAAGCGAATTAGAATACGAAAAAAGTTACAACCCTGTAAATAAATAACTTGATTTAAATCAACCAACTCTGGTTCTAAACATCCTTAGAAAACGTTCCGTCCAACAGTTCAAAGTGAGTTTGTTGTCGAGTTTAAAACATGGGTTGGCTCATTCGCGGCCATAGCAGGGCACGTATACGACCTGGAAAAGTCAGGGAATTTGAAGATTATTCCAAAAGGTCCAGGGAAAAGTCAGGGAATTTTAAAATTAATCCAAAAGGTCCAGGGAATTTTAAAATTAATCCGAAAGGTCCAGGGAAAAGTCAGGTAATTTTAAAATTAATCCAAAAGGTCCAGGGAAAAGTCAGGGAATTTTAAAATTAATCCAAAAGGTCCAGGGAAAAGTCAGGGAATTTTAAAATTAATCCAAAGGGTCCAGGGAAAAGTCAGGGAATTTGGAAATTATTCCAAAAGGTCCAGGGAAAAGTCAGGGAATTTTAAAATTAATCCGAAAGGTCCAGGGAAAAGTCAGGTAATTTTAAAATTAATCCAAAAGGTTCAGGGAAAAGTCAGGGAATTTTAAAATTAATCCAAAAGGTCCAGAGAAAAGTCAGGGAATTTTAAAATTAATCCAAAAGGTCCAGGGAAAAGTCAGGGAATTTTAAAATTAATCCGAAAGGTCCAGGGAAAAGTCAGGTAATTTTAAAATTAATCCAAAAGGTCCAGGGAAAAGTCAGGGAATTTTAAAATTAATCCAAAGGGTCCAGGGAAAAGTCAGGGAATTTGGAAATTATTCCAAAAGGTCCAGGGAAAAGCCAGGGAATTTGGAAATTATTCCAAAAGGTCCAGGGAAAGGTCAAGGAATTGGAAAAAAGTCCAAAAAAGTTAGGGAATTTTAAAAGGACCCCAAATAAAACAGGCAAATAAATTTTTGAAAAAGGTATTAAAAATACATACTAAATATTTTTAAAGAATATACCTCTACACATATGGTCATGGAAAATTTGGAAATATGATCAGGGAAAACCTGGAAATGTCAGGGAATTTAATTCCGGAAATTTGGTACGAACCCTGCGTAGGCTTAAAATTGAAGCGAGTGGATGAGTCAGTAGCGTTTAATAAGCCCCATCAGCATTCTATCAGGCTGTGTCACACGCAACACGAGGGCCCCTCGCTGCAGCGGGACGAGGGACCAAATATAACTGGCTTCATTTTCGCCGCAGCAACCATCTATCAGAGCCGGATCGATTTTTGACGCTGCCCGGACTCCGAATATTTCGATTTTGTGATGCCTCTCGCATCCCATCCCGTATTTTGTACGGCGAAGTGTAAGCTGGATGAATTAGACTGGATTATGCGCTCTTTCCTTATGTACGTCTTTTCGAATTTTTTTTAGGTGACGGTGGAGACACGCGGTGGTGAATAATTGAACGATTAACACATTTTATACTAATGATTCGACCACATATAATTTGGCTTTTCAGCTAAGCAGACGATTTGCTAATATAAAATACAAAACGTCACGAAAATTCAGAATTTTATTAACTTTGTTTTCGTATTAAAATGGTGGTTAAATAAACCCCTCTCTGACCGTCTTGCCCCCCTGTTGAAAAATGCTGCCAGATCCATGCATAGAAAATTCGTAGCTTTGGCAGTATAAAGATAAACCATAGACAAACCTGTTATATGTCCAGTCGCAGCAGCACAAATTCTATAATCGGCGATGGATGATCATTTATTTAAACACCTATACTATAGAGGCGACGAATCAGTTCCTCCGTGACAGGGACTTCTTGTTTTGTCGTGCCAGTGTGCAGCCGGGTGTTTTCTCGGCCGCATTTGTCCGGGCCGGGTGGGAAGCCCAACACGCGTGCCGCCAGAATTCGACGCCCATTTCGCAACCAGCGACCACCAACTGCCACCTACGTGATCACTTCACCTATTTCTTTTATCTAAAAGAACGCGTCTTTACCTAAAGCAAGGCAGAATAGCGGTCTTATAATTCCAATAAAATCCTAGATTTTTAAACCTATCCTATAATTAATAATTATATTCTTCTTTATTTTCTGGAAATTCCCTATAAAACAAGTGGCCAATCACGTTTCGAGATTCTACTCAGTCAAACAGCCTAGCGGTCTTATAATTCCAATAAAATCCTAGATTTTTAAACCAATCCTTTAAAAATCGTTGTATCTGTAAAATGTTCATTTCGCAATTTTGTTTAACGTATTATTTCGATTATTAACCTGATATTTATATATATTATCCTACATTTGAGAAATTTTAGTTTTGAATAACCAATTTTTGACGTCCTAAAGTGACGAAAATATTCCTTTAAATTGATGAAAATATTCCTATAAAATGAGGAAAATAATCTTATAAATTGACGAAAATAATCCATTAAATTGACGAAAACAATCCTTTAAGTTGACGAAAATTATCCTATAAATTGACGAAAACCATCCTATAAGTTGACGAAAACAATTCTATAAGTTGACGAAAACAATTCTATAAGTTGACGAAAACAATCCTAAAAGTTGACGAAAACAATCCTAAAAGTTGACGAAAACAATCCTAAAAGTTGACGAAAACTATCCTATAAATTGACGAAAATAATCCTATAAAGTAACCAAAATAATTTTATTTTTGCATTGAAATATATTAAATAAAATGATTAAAAGTGGATTCACTTGATTTAAATAAACTAAGTGGATTCTATTGAATTAAATAAAATAAGTGGATTCACTTGATTTAAATAAAATAAGTGGATTCACTTGAATTAAATAAAATAAGTGGATTCACTTGAATTAAATTAAATAAGTGGATTCACTTGATTTAAATAAACTAAGTGGATTCACTTGATTTAAATAAACTAAGTGGATTCACTTGAATTAAATTAAATAAGTGGATTCACTTGATTTAAATAAAATAAGGGGATTCACTTGAATTAAATAAAATAAGTGGATTCACTTGAATTAAATAAAATAAGTGGATTCACTTGAATTAAATAAGTGGATTCACTTGATTTAAATAAACTAAGTGGATTCACTTGAATTAAATAAAATAAGTGGATTCACTTGAATTAAATTAAATAAGTGGATTCACTTGAATTAAATTAAATAAGTGGATTCACTTGAATTAAATTAAATAAGTGGATTCACTTGATTTAATTAAATAAGTGGATTCACTTGAATTAAATTAAATAAGTGGATTCACTTGATTTAAATTAAATAAGTGGATTCACTTGAATTAAATAAAATAAGTGGATTCACTTGAATTAAATAAAATAAGTGGATTCACTTGAATTAAATAAAATAAGTGGATTCACTTGAATTAAATAAAATAAGTGGATTCACTTGATTTAAATACAATAAGTGGATTAACTTGAATTAAATAAAATAAGTGGATTCACTTGATTTAAATTAAATAAGTGGATTCACTTGAATTAAATAAAATAAGTGGATTCACTTGATTTAAATTAAATAAGTGGATTCACTTGATTTAAATTAAATAAGTGGATTCACTTGATTTAAATTAAATAAGTGGATTCACTTGATTTAAATTAAATAAGTGGATTAACTTGAATTAAATAAAATAAGTGGATTCACTTGAATTAAATAAAATAAGTGGATTCACTTGAATTAAATTAAATAAGTGGATTCACTTGATTTAAATAAAATAAGTGGATTCACTTGAATTAAATAAAATAAGTGGATTCACTTGATTTAAATAAAATAAGTGGATTCACTTCATTTAAATTAAATAAGTGGATTCACTTGATTTAAATTAAATAAGTGGATTCACTTTAATTAAATAAAATAAGTAGATTCACTTGAATTAAATTAAATAAGTGGATTCACTTGAATTAAATAAAATAAGTGGATTCACTTGAATTAAATTAAATAAGTGGATTCACTTGATTTAAATAAACTAAGTGGATTCACTTGATTTAAATAAACTAAGTGGATTCACTTGATTTAAATAAACTAAGTGGATTCACTTGAATTAAATTAAATAAGTGGATTCACTTGATTTAAATAAAATAAGGGGATTAACTTGAATTAAATAAAATAAGTGGTTTCACTTGATTTAAATTAAATAAGTGGATTCACTTGATTTAAATTAAATAAGTGGATTCACTTGATTTAAATTAAATGATTCAAAGTGGATTCACTTGATTTAAATTAAATGATTCAAAGTGGATTCACTTGATTTAAATTAAATGATTCAAAGTGGATTCACTTGATTTAAATTAAATGATTCAAAGTGGATTCACTTGATTTAAATGATTCAAAGTGGATTCACTTGATTTAAATAAACTAAGTGGATTCACTTGATTTAAATAAACTAAGTGGATTCACTTGAATTAAATTAAATAAGTGGATTCACTTGATTTAAATAAAATAAGGGGATTAACTTGAATTAAATAAAATAAGTGGTTTCACTTGATTTAAATTAAATAAGTGGATTCACTTGATTTAAATTAAATAAGTGGATTCACTTGATTTAAATTAAATGATTCAAAGTGGATTCACTTGATTTAAATTAAATGATTCAAAGTGGATTCACTTGATTTAAATTAAATGATTCAAAGTGGATTCACTTGATTTAAATTAAATGATTCAAAGTGGATTCACTTGATTTAAATGATTCAAAGTGGATTCACTTGATTTAAATAAAATAAGTGGATTAACTTGATTTAAATTAAATGATTCAAAGTGGATTCACTTGATTTAAATTAAATGATTAACTCGATTTAAATCAATATTTTCGCTTGAAATTTAAATAAATTGGCTCGCTTTAGATTTAAATAAATTGTTTAAATAACCCAACTAAAGGCGCTAAACTAACTTTGTAAAAATGCAGTCTCTATTAAAGTTTGCGTGATATGTCAGTTCAAAATGCAGTAGTGACACATTCCAATTTAACAGCGTATAACACATTCATCAGAAAACATTAAATTTAAATCGACAACCTTACGGTTCAAACTATAAAGGGGCTATTCCATTAAATATGAGAATCGAAGCGTTGGAAGAGTCATGCTTTCAATATAAATCTGACAATTAACTCTCTTCAAATCAGGGGTCGACCGCTCTACCCATTTATCAAACTTTTTTTTACATCATGGGAAGATTTTTTTTTATTCACAGGGCGTCAAACTCACTTGACCACATTTACAAGATATTCGTGTCGTTCTTCGTTACCCTCGTAGTCACTGACAAGTTAGAAAACGGATGTACCATTTTTTCCTTTCACTTATGCAGTTTTTTTTATAACAGTTTTTTTTTCCACCGTTTTTTTTATTTTTGTTTCTAATGGCGAAATTTCTGCAACATTTGTTATGAAGAAGGCTCGATGAACGGATTTTTAAGGTTTTGTAGTTCGTTGGGTTAAATTATAAAGCAGGGTTGCCATACGTCAGGGAAATATGGGAAATCAGGAAAAAGTCAGGGAATTTAAAAATGGGGCCTAAAAAGTCAGGGAATTTTAAGAATTGGAAAAAATTCAGGAAAAAGTCGAGGAATTAAATTTTATTTTGACACTTTATTAAGGTAATTTAACTCTAGATCTATGACAAATTCTATGACTTATTTAATTTAAAGTTTATTATTGCAATAACCTTTTTCCTGAAATGTAACCCCATAAGTAAATTAAGATTATTTAGTAAAAATCAGGTAAATTCCGATTATTTAGTAAAAATTCGGGAAATTATGATTATTTAGTAAAATCATGGAAATTTCGGTTATTAGTAAAAATCAGGGAAATTCCGATTATTGAGTAAAATCATGGAAATTCCGGCTATTAGGAAACATCAGGGAAATATATATATTTTTCTTTATGGCAAGTATTTAAATTAAATCAATAATATTTACAATTAATAAACACTCTAGAAATACCAATTGTCCCCCTGAACTAGTGACGTCTAACTTTTCTAATTATTTAAAAGATACCTGTAGTTTCATTAAATATAAATAAATTTGATTTAAATCATTATGTAAATCAAGATATAACTCACGTTTTTTAATAAAAAGCCTAGATTTAAATCACAAAATGTATTTCAATAAACGTATAAATTATGGCAAAAATAATTCCAATACAAAGCAAATCTGGTCAAATTTAAATAACAAATATTAATTAATTTGATTTTAGATAATATAGCCGAAAGAAACCAAGTATCCATCAATTAAACTAAGAAAGAGCCATAAATTGTTTGCAAATAAAAAAATAAAAATTCAATAAAATTAAATAGATTGAAATAAAAAAAATCAATTGACTTGGGCTTGAATTTTATATAAAAAATAAATCAAATTCCAAAAGGTGCGTATAATTAATAAACTGGAATGAGACCAGTAAACCAGTCTTTAAATCTGGGTTTTAAAAGCCTTCTTATGTTGAATGAATTAATTTTCGAAGATTTCCAAAAGCAGGCAGGATTTACTTTCGAGTGATTTTCGTTACTTTACTGTTAGAAGAAGTGGAAGACTTTTATCTTATCTGATACTTTCGACATTGGATAAATAATAATAAAGAAATTATCTTACGAGTGGATTTCGTTTTGGGGAATATTTTGAATTAAGATAAAAATTGAGAATTCTAAGGCTGCGGTGCATTTTTGAAAACCTGCCAGCCTAACCCGGATGGAATTCCAATCAATTAATTATCGTCGCTTGTAAAATAAATATGTAAATAGTTGGCCTTGATTAATGAACCTCAAATAGAATAGATTCCTCTATATTCCTCTAAAAGAATAGATTACTTAATATTCCTCTAATAGAACAGATTACTTAATATTCCTCTAAAAGAATAGATTACTTAATATTCCTCCAAAAGAATATTTTTACTTAATATTCCTTTAAAAGAATAGATAACTTAATATTCCTCTAAAAGAATAGATAACTTAATATTCCTCTAAAAGAATAGATAACTTAATATTCCTCTAAAAGAATAGATAACTTAATATTCCTCTAAAAGAATAAGATTACTCAATGTTCCTCTAAAAGAACATCGTACCTTTGGCTATGGCCGCCATGTTGGTATGCTTTTTTCCAATTGGATAAATCATGGGTGACGTATTATCTACGTCATTTTTACAAGTTTTATTTATTTGGCTATAGGTTCCAAAACGTATTCGAAATTCCAATCAAATTACCGATTAAATTTTATATTGTTGGTGTCCCTGTTGTTCGGTCATTCGTAAACAATTGTTTACAACTCCTTCAATTGTTTCTTATTTTTTCGACTGATTTCGTCCACAACGCGGTTCGCTTTCCGAGAAAGAAAGTGTGGTAACTCGTATTATATCATTTTTAAATTTAAATCAAATAATCACTTTTTATTTTAAAAAATTATTGCATTCAAAGCTGGTATTTTTCATATAAAAATCTACGAGAGGAAAAATCTTTAATTTTGTATTTTCAAAATATTGAAAATTTTTGAAGAATTTTTCGTATAAAATATGAGAAGAAAATCTTGGTTTTTGTATTTTTAGATATTGCAAATTTTCCAAGAATTTTTCTTATAAAATATGAAAAGGAAAATCTTGGATTTTGTATTTTTAAAACATCTTAGATTTTTTAAGGATTTTTCCCATAAAATCTGAGGGGAAATAAGGATATGAAATTTTAAAGCAAAATTTATTTCATATCCTTTTAATAAATTTTATCGAATATATTAATATTAAGTATTAATATTTAATAATAATAATAGTTCTTTTTATAAACTAACGTGGCCTTCTTGTTTAAATGTTGCTCTTACGTCACAGTCTCTTACTTTCACAAGCTTACTAGCGCGCGCTACAGTCGCGAGGAATATAGGTTTTTTTAGCGCGCGTGCAAATCGCTCGTGCGCAAAATATACTAATAAAGTTGTGTCTTGTGACGTAAGAGCAACATTTTAACAAGTTGGGCAAGACCACTTTTTATTTTATAAAATCAACAATTGACGGCTTTTAAAATTCATTTTGCGCGTGAAAATGCCTCTACATGTTATGGTCAAAAAAGCACGCAAAGAAGGCTGTGTGCCCAAGACATGTACGGGTAGTGTCGCGCGCTAAAACGTCATTTCAAAATCCGTCAATTGAATAATTTGTTGGAGTTACCTTATTTTTACAGTGCGTTAACGTTAAATAAGAAAACTGAAAGCGTCGATCTAGCACGCTTCGTTGCTTGTCCCAATTTGGTTAAATTTAATGTTTGTAAATAAACATTACTAGCATTGTTATTGTATTGTTGTTGATCACGGCGTATGGAAGATTTCGCATTTGACCCAACGAATATTTTTCTATGTTTACTTGCTCCATTTTCCTATTTGTACGAGGGGCAGGTTATTACAGATCATCTAATTATTATATTCTATATTTGGTGTGATAATTATAAGGATTAAGTTATTAAAAACTCAATCGTGATTTAATAATTTTAATCTTGATTTAATAATTTTAAGCGTGGTTCAATAATTTTAATCGCGATTTAATAATTTTAATCGTGGTTTAATAATTTTAATCGCGATTTAATAAATTTAATTGTGATTAAATAGTTTTAGTCGTGCTTTAACCGTGTTATATCAAACTGTATAACTCAAGTAATAACAGGTTAACAAATAATCCATTATTTGAGTACGAAAAATCGCTTATTATTTTAGCTAATAATTTTCTTTTTTTTTTGGTAAAATCAAAGAAAATAATACACTATTATGAACTTATCATAAAACGTGCGGGAATAACGAGTTAATTTTCCATATTAGTCAGTTTTATTTGTAACTGTAACTGATTTTAATGGTGGTTTTAATTGATTTCACTGATGGCTTTAACCGATTTCACTGATGGCTTTAATCGATTTCATTGATGGCTTTAATCGATTTAACTGACGGTTTTAATCTATTTTAATGATAATTTTAATTGAAATTACTAAAAGTAGTAAATAGGAACCGATTTTACTGTAGTTTTTTAATCGCGTTTTTGAAAGTTTAAATAAGTTTTGTGGTCGATTTAATTGATTGACCTGGTTATTTTAAACCGGTTTTCATGAGTATTGAGTTTTATGGCTATTTTAATCGAGTTTATGGCTATTTTAATCGAGTTTGGCTATTTTAATCGAGTTTATGGCTATTTTAATCGAGTTTTATGGCTATTTTAATCGAGTTTATGGCTATTTTAATCGAGTTTGGCTATTTTAATCGAGTTTATGCCTATTTTAATCGAGTTTTATGGCTATTTTAATCGAGTTTTATGGCTATTTTAATCGAGTTTATGGCTATTTTAATCGAGTTTTATGGTTATTTTAATGGGGTTGATTTAATCGATTGTCCGGGTTGATTGGCTATTATCATCGTCTTTTTCTGTTTGGAATGTCAGTCAGGTAGTGGTGAAAACCGTGACTTGGATGCGGTTGCGAAAGTGGGTGTTGACGGGGGTGAGTGTCCTTTCGATGGGCGACTGGTAATTGCGGTTGTTGTGTCTGCGGTGGCTGTCTCGGTCGGTTCCCGTACAGGTGCGTGCATCAAGGACAAATAAGACCATCAGCCCTGATCGTTTTCCAACTCTCTCTACTAATACTAAAGCCAGGGTCACACTAGAGCTTAAAACCGAGTTTAGGTTGGTTTAAATGCCAGTTTTGACGATAGTTCTGGGTTCACACTGGCGAAATCGCTTCACCCCGGTTCGCTTATATCCAAGGCTTATCGTCATTTCAAATTATGACCAGAATTTTTAAAATACTAAAATGTATCCCAAAACAATTAGTTAATCATGTTTACTATACATACAGGAATATTATTTGACATAATTTAGAATTTTGTTCCCATTATTTTTGAAAATACGAGCAATTTACATCTCCGCCTTGTCGTTTTGAAAGCGATTTTAAGCAAACTGACTTGGACGAGTTGCTTCCCGAACCAACACAAAACGATTTTCCACGCTGGTTTCGAAAACTAGTTATCTAAACGAAGTGATTTTAGGGGTAAGTGTGAACCTGGCTTTGGACGAGTTGCTTCCCGAACCAAACACGAATCGATTTCTCACGCTGGTTTTGGAAAATAGTCCTATAAAGTCCTATAATTTTGAAAAATAGTCCTATAAAGTCCTATAATTTTGAAAAATAGTCCTATAATGTCCTATATTTTTGAAAAATAGTTCTATAAAGGGTATATTTTTGAAAAATAGTCCTATAATGTCCTATATTTTTGAAAAATAGTTCTATAAAGGGTATATTTTTGAAAAATAGTCCTATAATGTCCTATATTTTTGAAAAATAGTTCTATAAAGGGTATATTTTTGAAAAATAGTCCTATAATGTCCTATATTTTTGAAAAATAGTTCTATAAAGGGTATATTTTTGAAAAATAGTCCTATAAAGTCCTATATTTTTCCTATACAAAATTGAAGATTTGTCCGAGAATGCTGGCGTCCAAAACCATAGTTATCGATTAACGCTCAAATAGCCACTTTCATTCGCTTTTTTTCTCATTCCCAATTTCGCTGCCAAAATTGGTTTTGCATCAAGCGACGCGTACCGTACGAAATTGCGTCCACCGTGTCTAAATCCTGACTAATATTACCCAATACAGAAACGCATTATCGACTATTTTTGACTTTTTAGTTTGAATGCTCCTCATACTAATTTTTGGGCGCTGATTCTAAATTTGAAGTCAGTTTTTTTTTCTATCTGGTCTAGTTTCCGAGATGTGAAAATGCCAAATCGCATTATGTCAAATTGTTCTGAGATTTACCTAATTTTGGGCGATAATAATAATAATAATCAGCTACGCAAATTCCCAAGGCACCACCTTAGGCCTAAGTCATCGAGCGACTTTTAAAGCCATTAATTCAGGTGGCCGGGTTACAAGGCGTAGGAGGGTGGTGGCAAGCCTTTCATGCCGCTCACTATTACCGTTAACCTCAACAAGTTTTTATAAGAAGGGGAAACCGAAGAGCTCGGGGGAAAACCCCTTAAACCAGTGGGTAGAGAACTTGCAAACTCAACGCGGAAGGAGTGGTTCCGAGTTTTCACCCAGTGCCACAAGCTGGGATCGAACCCGGCTCCTCTGGCTGCGAGGCGAAAGTGCTAGATTGTGAGTTAAAAGAAACCCCCAACAACTAGTTTTCAGTTACCTAAATACTGTAGTATTGTTATTTTACATAATAATTACAGTAATCGATTTATCTCGAAATGCCATTTTGGGAGATAATGCGTTTCTGAACCGTAGGGCAGAAAGAGGAGTGACACTCGCGTTTCGCTCCGCCGTAGCTTCCACCCGCGCTGTCAACTTCCTTTGACTCGACTCGCCCAATGTCTATATTGCGTGCGAGTACCACTTGTAGATTGTATTTGACTTAATGTATTCTAATACGTAAATTTCTCCATTCTCGTAACGCCAATGTCTTTTATTTCTGCAATGTTTCGTTGTTTAAAAAGGAGTTATAACGATATTCTTCCCGCGAGTAAACACGCACCTCGTAACTCCCATTTTAATGATGCCTCGGATATATTTTATTAGCAAAGGCTTAAAGGGGAACGGTCAATCTTTAACCAGTTAGATAGCCCTATAGCCCATTAAAAACTAAAATTTATGGCGCAAACCGCATCAAAAAATATTGAGTGGTTCATTTTTAATAAAATAAAGAAATTTCGGAAAATCCGCCGCGACACCTGGTGAGAAGTCGGTGAGACAGCAAAACAACGTAAAAGTTATAAGAGACCTAAGCCTAAATTGCGCGATTTTACAAGTTAGGATAGTTCGCAAATCGCTCATACGGGGTTAGGGGCGCTGGCGGCAGCCCCTAAAATGGCGGCGAAAATTCAAACCCAAACACCTGGCGTTATTTTTCGTTTCAACTTTTTGGGCCAAAAGCTATTTTTTCAAGATAAAAAAAGATACGTGTTATTATTATTATTTCTTTATTGTGCAATAATTTTAGTTTTACAACAAACAGTAGACAAAAACTGCGCACAGCATATTCCCCCTACCTAAGCAGGGCTTGTATTTAGGGAGAATTTGTGGATCACAGAGTTAGTATATTGAACGTCTTGTTAATCTTTTGATACGGAAATAAGGCCATATTTGGAAGAGTATTTTTATTTTTACGTAAGGATTTGATTTGGATCAGCGGTGGCGTTTGGCGAAAATCACCCGATTAATATTCGGCGACGGCTGCGTGAAAGGCCAAAAATGTATCCCCCCCTTTGAAAAATAAAATAAAATAGAAAATGTTTTTGAAAAACAACAAACATTTTCGGCACGCCGAGAAGTAAATGACTCGGAGGCGGCGCTTCGTGGGCAAAGAAAAATCAGCGGCGGCGTCGTTGGATCGGCGGCGCTAGGCTCTTGTTAGCATTTTCTTAATTTTTTTTAATTAAATGGGATTTTTTTAATTTATTACATTTATTGATTTTTATACAATTATTGACTCTTTTCCTGTATAATTAACTGCTATTTTACTTTTATCAGTTAACTATTCTGGAATTAAATTAAATCCTAATTAAATTTAATTATTACTTAATATTTTAGTTTGCTCTATTTATTTTAATTTTTAAGAACCTATTTTTTGACATTTTATATTCCTTCCTTTGAAATACATTGTGTGATAATAATTTAAATCAAAATATATTTTTTTAAATCTTGATTTAAATTATTATTTAAATCAGTCAACCCTGTTATGGCGAGACGATTTTGTTGCGTTGGCCCCTATCAACCTCATGCTCGAGAAGTAAGCTCCTCCCCCCTAACAACAATCAAATCATCCTGGTATCTCATTGGTTCCTTAAGACTGACGTCATTCGACGCGATTGAAGCGAGCACCGGTGACGTTTTTACTCCCCCCCCCCCCCAAGTGTAAATAAATTCATTATTGGTTTGTTATGAACAAATAATGGATGTTAAATTGAAACAGAACATAATATTGACTTCAAAACGCTCGATTTAGAGGGATACTTATTACTTTTATTAAAAGTGCTCATTTTTTATATTGACTAGACAACTAATGTGGAAATTGCATTTTTCCAGCTCCATTTCAGAAACGCGTGAAACTGGCAAAAAATCACTAGAAATCTTTTGAGAAATGATTAGAAATATTTTGAGAAATGACAGAAATATTTTGAGAAATGACAGAAATATTTTGAGAAATGATTAGAAATATTTTGAGAAATGACAGAAATATTTTGAGAAATCACTAGAAACATTTTGAAAAATAATTAGAAATATTTTAAGAAATCACTAGAAATATTTTGAGAAATCACTAGAAATATTTTGAGAAATCACTAGAAATATTTTAAGAAATCACTAGAAATATTTTAAGAAATCCCTAGAAATATTTTAAGAAATCACTAGAAATATTTTAAGAAATCACTAGAAATATTTTAAGAAATCACTAGAAACATTTTTAGAAATAATTAGAAATATTTTGAGAAATGACTAGAAATATTTTGAGAAATCACTAGAAACATTTTTAGAAATAATTAGAAATATTTTGAGAAATGACTAGAAATATTTTGAGAAATGACTAGAAATATTTTAAGAAATCGCTAGAAATATTTTAAGAAATCACTAGAAACATTTTGAGTAATCCAAAATTTTAGAAAATTAAAAATAGTGTAATTTTTTTCTGAACGGCTCTCCCCCGGGTGTCCTAATAAGCAATTACCAGGTAATTGAAACGATGACAAATTAATATCTATTAAATCATCCCACATCACGTATTATGACTGAAAAAATCTATGTAAAAAATATTGAAAGAGTTTGTAATAATTTTCCGCAATTTCCATCCCCCTTTATCTTTTTGGGGGTGCTCAAAGATATGTGCTAATTCCGTATGCGCCCCCTCTCCCCGTTTTAATCAATACACTGGCACGCCAACACCACCAGCGGCCATCCACCTACTGCCACTGATCAGCGTGTCTGTCTGCAAAGATAATGTCTACGTTGAAACGGTCCACGGCCATCATGGTCTAAAGCCAGGGTCACACTAGAGCTTAAAACCGAGTTTCGGTCGGTTTAAATGCCAGTTTTGACCGCCGACGATAGTTCTGGGTTCACACTGGCGAAATCGCTTCACTCCGGTTCGCTTATAGCCAAGGCTTAATGTCATTTCAAATTATGACCAAAATTTTGAAAATACTAAAATGTATCCCAAAGCAAATTAGTTAATCGTGTTTACTATACATACAGGAATATTATTTGACATGATTTAGAATTTTATTCCCATTATGTTAGAAAATGCGAGCAATTTGACTACCCCGCCTTGTCGTTTTGAAAGCGATTCTAAGCGAACCGACTTGGACGAGTTGCTTCTGGTTTTGAAAACTAGTTATCTAAAACGAAGCGATTTTAGGGGTAAGTGTGAACCTGGCTTAAGAAACCCCAAAACTACGGCAGCCACTCCAAGGTTTAAATAATATTTTGCCGGGCTGCCAACGATCCTATGATTCCCACGTTTATTTTAAAAAATTGTTGGCATTTATTTATAAATATTGTTGACAGTTATTTATAAAAATTGTTGACAGTTATTTATAAAAATTGTTGACATTTATTTAAAAATTGTTGACATTAATTAAAAAAGTTGACATTTATTCATAAAAATTGTTGACATTTATTCATAAAAATTGTTGACATTTATTCATAAAAATTGTTGACTTTTATTCAAAAAAAGTTGACATTTATTTATAAAAATTGTTGACATTTATTCTAAAAAAAAGTTGACATTTATTTATAAAAATTGTTGACATTTATTCTAAAAAAACCTCCGTCCTAAATATTTATAATTTTTACTTGTAAAAGATCCAGCAAATCTGGGAATAAAACCTCTTTATAACAACCTTAGTAAACCATACAGCGACATCTTGTTGTAATATGGGCAATCTTTATAGAGCGCTGCCTCTAGGACGGAGAAGAGAGGGGTGGTCCCCGATCCTCAGAGGCAGGTGCATTGAACGCGCGAAGGCCACATGCAGATATATCTCCGCAGCGTCCCCTATTCCGAGAGAGAGTGTAAAAAAATAGCGTAAAAAGCAACGGCCTTCGACGTCCGCTGACGCGCGAGACTGTCCTCAGCGGGGACAATATCGGGAGTCTCTTCTCTGGTGGGAATTCAGAACTCCGTTCTTTGTTGATACAGGAAATGCCTATTGCTTTCTTTCCAAGCGTCTATTCACTGAAAAAGGGGGAGATTCTTACGTTATTTACATAGCGCTGATGAACTAATTCTAGTCATTATTTGAAGAGTGAATTAGGCTAAAGAATACGTTGTTATCGTTTTTCTAAATAGAAATATAGGTTTTAAAATACTTCGTATGTTACGAACTAAAATACCTGAAAATGGCAGGATGACCACATTTCCTTTATTTTATAATTTTTCCTATACTTCGATTACTTTTCTTTAACTTCCTTTATTTTGTCAATTTTCCTAACGCGTTAGTTAGTTCCATGATTTCCCTATATTTTTCTTTTTTTCGTACTTTGCAATTTTTTATAATTATATATTATGATTAATATTTCTAATATTATATTTATAATCCCTAAAACAACGCAGGGTGACCAGACTTCTTATACTTCCTATATTTTCCTATAATTTCACGATCTTTCGAAAATGAAAAAATCTTTTTTGTCATAGAACATTTAGCCACTTTCGAACAAAATTTTGAAATGTACGAGCTTTGTAAATCCGCTAAGTGATCCAATAATGCAAGAAACCAGTGTACAAAAAATTATCAATATTCTAGGTGATTCGAGTCAAAGTATACCGATATGCAATAATTACCTCATTCTTTTTCCTAGATTTTCCTATTTAGTGTCCTATATCCTATATTTCCCTATAATTCGATTATTTAGTATCCTAAATTTTACTATTATTTGTTTATCTAGTGCCAACCGAATTAAAGGCTTTAAAAGTCGCTCGAAGACTTAGGCCTAAGGTGGTGCCTTGGGTATTAGCCTAGCTGATATATATATATATATATTATTATTATTATTATTATTATTATTATTATTAAATTTAGTTATTAAATATGAATTAAATATAATTCATATTAAATTAAAATGTATACGTTAAAGCTGCATTCACTTTTAGTTTATAAAAACAAAAAAGCGTAAATCGTTAAAAAAAACCATTCAAAATCGGTAAAAATCCAAATGTTTTTTTATAAAAAAAGGTTAAAACAAATCGCCAACCTGGTTCCGTAAATAATGTTCACTGAAGCCCGATCAAATTGGTACAAAAGTCTCGAGCAGCAGCTGGAACCGAAAAAACCCAACCGAAACCTTACACTCTGTTATAAATAGCTTTCAAATTTGCTTCTCCTCGGAGTCCCCTAAATAGGCTTAATGTCCGACCACTACCTGACAATTCCATCCGAATATGACCGCGCCCAATGTACCTAACGCGTACCTTTAATACCGCTATAAAGTCAGCCTCCCCGCGAGGGCCAGGGTAATGAAAGGGGATGCTGCGGGGAAGCCGTACTTCGGACATCCGTTCCCGCGTCAAAGGCTTAAAATTAGATGAGTCACTGCCGGCTTACTCGCTCCACTGTCCCCTGGAGATGGGCTTTCTTTGTTCCACCACCAGGCGGCGCTGCTCTCCAGAGTGACGGCTACTCTTCGGGCAGGGCTGCCAGTGGCGCATTCCCTCCGCCCAATTGGGCTTCTTTTACAAGTACAATGCGGGACAAAAATGCTTCACTGAGAAGCACTTTTTAGGATTTTCAGGCGCGTAGGAACGTTTTGGATTAAGGGGGGTACAGCTGGGATGCTAAATTTGGCGCCCTGTTGAAACCAATTTGGCGCCCCTTTGAAACCAATTTGGAGCCCCTTCTAAAACAATTTGGCGCCCTGTTGAAACCAATTTGGCGCCCCTTCTAAAATAATTTGGTGCCCTGTTGAGACCAATTTGGAGCCCCTTCTAAAATAATTTGGCTCCCTTTTGAAACCAATTTGGCGCCCCTTTTCAATTTCAAGGGGGTACATTGTACCCCTGAACCTTGTTTTGATTTCGACGCTAGCGACATCTGTTGAAAAAAAGAGCTACTTCACTTCGACTCGACACTCGCTTTAAATCCTACAAGTTCTCCCCGTTCACGTTGTCGAGGGATTGCTTTACCTGGTTATGTTTCCATTTCTTTAATATTTTAAAGGACCAGTCACTCGTGATTTTCTTAGCCATTTCCAGTGATTACCTACGATTTCGAAAAGCACTTTGAGGTTCAAAATTGGCAAGTGCAGGGTGACCCAGACTTCCTATATGTTTCTAAATTTTCAATGCCTTCGTATACATTCCTATATTTTCACCTATTTTCCTATAATTTCACGATCTTTCGAAAATGAAAAAATCTTTTTTGTCATAGAACATTTAGCCACTTACGAACAAAATCTTGAAATGTACGAGCTTTGTAAATCCGCTAAGTGATCCAATAATGCGAGAAACCAGTGTACAAAAAATTATCAATATTCTAGGTGATTCGAGTCAAAGTATACCGATATGCAATAATTACCTCATTCTTTTTCCTAGATTTTCCTATTTAGTGTCCTATATCCTATATTTCCCTATAATTCGATTATTTAGTATCCTAAATTTTACTATTATTTGTTTATCTAGTGTCCTATATCATCCTAGAATTTACCTCTTCAGTGTCCTATATTATCCTATAATTCGCCTATTTAGTGTGCTATATTATCCTATAATTCGCCTATTTTATTTCCTATAAGTCGCCTCTAAATTTCCTATTTTCCTCTAAAATTTTCAAAACCTTTCCCTGGTCACCCTGCGAGTGTCCGAGCAACATTTTGGGCGATTTCTATTTCACATTTGGGCTGGAAAGGTCCCTGATACCCAGCTGGCAACACTGCTCGTTCCGTAATGACCATTTTGTCGCCCTTTTTCCGCTGTCACTACAATCTGACGCCTGACTGACATTCGGACGAAATATATTACACCGTAATCCTGGGGGGACTTGGGAAGGTCCCTCGAGGGGATTAGGACTTTTGGGGATGCTGTCAAACGGAGGAAGGGTGTTGTTGGGGTTTGGCCGAATTGACTGTGTTACGCGGGTTTCATTATGCCGTTTTTAATGGGGTGCCATTTGATGAGGTGGGGTACCATTGGCCTTTGAAGGGTTTCGTCCCTTTTATTAAATTGATACCGATTGAATAGGTATAGTTTGCAATTTAGTCGGCCGTGGAGACGTGAAGCGCTAAAATTAGAAAATTATTCAATTTTCGCGGACCATTTATACCCAATGGAACTTGTTACAAACAGCGGATTAGCTTTTGGTGGCGCCATCATTCGACTGTTAATGTAAACTTTAGAGGTGACTTTTAAATATATTTATTCGCCATAATTCCTAAAATATTCAGTATCTTCAGACCATTTATACCAGACGGGACTTGTTACAAACTGCGAATTAAGTTTCGGTAGCGCCATCATTCGACTGTTAATGTAAACTTTCAAGGTGCCTTTTAAATATATTTATTCGCAATAATTCCTAACATATTTAGTATTTAAGCTGAGTATACATTTAATACCTTCAAAGCTCTTCTGAAGTCACAATATTTTGTATATTATTTAATATTTTAAACACTAATTTAAATTTATAGGAACTGAGAATAAATATCGCATCATTCGACTTTTAAAAGAATATCGGCATTTCTACGAGGGAAATATCTAAATGGTAGCATATAATAGCAGACGCTTCTGGCTCTATGTTAAATGAAAAAGGCTAATTGAGTGAAAAAAAACTAATCCATGAAAATAAATAATTTGAAGTCAATGCGATTATGGGAATAATATGCAAAATAAATGTTTCACCAGACGAAATTGTATTTTAAAAACGTACCCGATTATTTGTTTATAAAATACGATGCATAATAATGTATTTACAAGTTACTTTTTCATTAATTGAAGAAATAGTACATTTCGTAAAGCTAATTCTACTTTATTGGCTATGGGGGCGATTGAGTTGCATAGGCGAATACGTTTGGCCTGTTCCCGAACAGTTTTGAGCTACACTTTTCTTAGGATTGAGTGTAAAAGGGTAATGCAGGGCACAGTAGGCTGAAAATATGAAATATGAGTCTAAAAGTTGGAATTTTAAAAATTAGTCTAAAAATCAGGGAATTTATTTTCGGTTGCTTTAGCTTAGTAACCTTTACTAAAATATAGATAAAAAAATACAAAACTTTGGCACAAAATAAGTCAGGGAAAATCTTAAAAGTCGGGGAATTTTAATGTTAAAAAAATGTGGTAACCCTGTGGTAGTGGTGTAGCTCTGGAGAGCGCGTAGGGCAGGCGAATAATACTCACCTCGTGACGAATCACATTGACTAATTGACCGACCTCAAAATTATGATTCTACGCTACCTCTTCATTATGATGTTTAGTAGGCTTTTACCATAAGATGGATACTTTAAATTTAAGATCCACCGATAAATAAGGTCAACTTGTTCCCAGTTTTCAAAACTAAATACCGTTTTTAAACACGTATCCGAGGCATTCATTGGCTACTATCCCTGACGGACCCCCAAAAAAAGTGACCGTTACCAATCCATTCTCCGTCTACTTGTAGAAATACTTTGTTTCGACGACCAACCAGGGTTGGCAAAAAACGGGCTTGTTTAAAGATTTAAAAATCCAGTATGGTTAAAACCGGTGGATTAAACTGGTTAAACCCATTAATAAAAAATACTGAAACTCATTACTTCCAAAATGCTCAAATTGCCCGATTTCAAAATTACGTTTTTTGCGCGTGACAGTACCTTTACATTGTGAGGTATAGCAGACTTATACCCTAACATGGCGGCGTATTTTCACGCGCAAAATGAATTTTAAGATCCCCTAATTTCTTATATCTAGCTCTCATTACTTACGACAAAAAGTGAAAGTTAGGTTTTAGTTTTTTCAGTATTTCTAATTCATTTCTCAATATATTTTTATTAAAAAAAAGTTGTTTTAACCATGGATTTTTTTAAACCAGGGTGGATTAAACCAGTCTGGCAACCCTGCGTCAAACCACAAATTTAGGGGGGGATGAATATCGAATTAAGGGGGTGTAGAAAAACAAATACATAAATTTTTGTCGTGCGATCCTGGCGGCAGTTAACTGGTAGCTCACGCTCGACATTTCCTGTTCGGTATTTCCTCAAAGAGTTCCTTTATTGTTTTCGGGCAAACTTTGCAGAGGGACGCCGGAAACGACCCTTTAATAGATGTGTGTGTGTGTGTGTGTGTGTGTGTGTGAGGGAAAACACTCGGTTGCCCTGTTCTAAGCGTTAAGCCTTTGCCGCGTCGGGGAATAACTGGGAAGTCTATTTTTCCGCTCGACGAACCGTGTCTAAACGCACCCTTTTTATGCGGAATCTCCGATTAATGGATAGATATTTGACATCCATACCATAGAAATCTCATAGGTAACTAGAATGCTGCCGTGTAACTGGCAAATGGGCCAAACGCCGTGGCAGACGATAGCCAGATCTCAGCCAATCAGAGCTCAAAGAGTGGTTCTGCCAAGAATTTAATGTCACCAGAGAGAATGACGTCACCTATCTCCCGCTATAGTAGCGGATCCAAGGAGGATTATTATCCTCCTTGGCGGAACCACTCTACGGCCTCTCATTGGCTGAAGGTTCAAGGCGAACTGGCGTCAAGCTCGGCCGTAGGCGGCAGCATTCTAGTTACCTATGAGATTTCTGTGATCCATACTCGCTAAACGTCGCCCGTTTTGTCGTCCCATGTTACCGCTACAGGGATGCCACGGTACCTGGAAAACCTGAAAACGTCAGGGAATTTGAATATGGGTATAAAAGTCAGGGAATTTTAAAAATTAGTCTAAAAATCAGGGAAAAGTCAGGGAATTTTAAAAATTAATAAAAAAATCAGGGTAATGTCAGGTAATTTAATCAGAAGCATTTAATTTTGGCCGAAAACAGAAAACGTTCATGAAATGATAGGTTAAAAATATCAAACTTTTGTCACAATATAAACCCAGGAAAACTAAAAACAGTCGAGTATTTTAAACCTGAAAAAACCATGGCAAATTATGTCAGTATAATGTGAATTTAGTGCATTGTTAATGCAATTTAAAAAAATCTTGTCATACTTAAATTTTATTATAGACCACACAATTCTCCTTTAAATTTGTGTAAAGATTATTTTTTTTTTAATATAGAAGTGTCTTCCGTGCAAATGGCAACTTTGTTGAACATTCGTAATGATAAATAATTCCGTTTGGGGGTGCTTAGCGTCGCGAAACTCGGAAGAGCAGAGAACAAGCCCATAAATTTGAAATTCTGATTGCAACGCTAATGATTTTAAGTATTAGTTTCGCAATCTGTTTAACATCCCGTCGTTAGTATCAATCAGGCAGGCGATTCGAAATAAAGGTCTAAATCGGGCCTCGGCTCCTTTTGACTCTCCCCTCTCTTGGTTCGTTTACTCTCCGGCGATCGCCGCGCCCCTGGCGGAGAGAGTGAGCGCGAGAAACAGTCGATAAAAGTTAACCGCGAAAATGGTTTCAAAGTAAAAAAAAAAAACAGTCGTGGAGCATTGTCGTGATAAGTCCCATTTTGATCGTATGAGATGAAATATCTTATCAAGAACAAATCGAGGCAACTGAGAACTAATTGGCTTTTTCGATTTACATAGAAGCTTATAAAAGTGGTTCTACGTAAACTGAAAAGGCGAATTACCAATAGGAAATAAAGCGTCTAGAGGAAATAGTGTTACAGGGTTGCCAATATCGGGGAATTTGAAATGGGTCTAAAAGTCAGGAAATTTCAAGAACTAGTGAATTTAATGGAAAACGTTTATAACTAAATATTAGGTAAAAAATGCCTGGCTTGAGGGAAAATCCTTAGAATGGTCGGGAAAAACCTGGGAAAGTCAGGTAATTTTAATCTGGAAAAACGGACAACCCTGTATCAATAGTTTTCCAATTTCACTTAAGCTGCAAATTTAGCTGAAATTAATATCAGAGCGGCATTTAATTTAGTTTTATCGGGGGGATTGTCGAACACTTTTGGAATCGGTGAAATGATCGTTTTGAAATCCGCCATTTTGCGTCAAAGAAACCAGGGTTCGAAAAAATCCGGGTTTTATCCAAAAAGCCCAACCCAGTGGGTTTTTCGTGGGTTTTTTTATTTTATTATACTATTTTCATATTTGTATTACATGATATGTCAAAAAAAACCCCAAATCAAGAGAAATTAGAAATGTCTTATGTCGAGCCCTGCTAAAAAAAATTGTAGCTTTTTGACGCTGTTCGAAAACACTGATGCTACACTTACAATTTGTTAGTGTAGCCAACATTTTCCAATAAAGAGAAAACGCAATTTTTCGACTTAAGACTTTCTTCCTCCGGACTCCGCGAGGAATTGTCTCGGAGGCCAGAGTTCTGGCAGATCGATAAGTGCATTCCTATTTCAATTGAACAGTCCAAGATCGATAGGCCGCCTCCGGAATGACCATTACGCTCTCTGTCTCTGCCGTGTCCCGTCGATGCTGAGTAGAATAGGCGGAAGGACAGATCTCACGAACAAAAGACCTCTGGCCGTTCGAAGTTGAAATGACTTTTCGCTAACAGTTGTTTCATTGTTTTAATACCGCTAATGGACCTCCGAAGGGAATTGGGGAATTTTGGCTTTGCGATGAGCGATTATTGTCTAAGGCCTCGACGCTGATAATCGTTGATGGTCTGCAAGAGCTTTCAACCTGGAATCAACTCATTGTTGAAGCAAATCTTCCTTATCACCGATTCAAATGTCTAGAGGTCGGGAACGGTTAATCAGTATCCATGTTTAAATTGATTTTTTTCGGGAAAAAAATGTAAACAAAGAAATTCACCGATTAATATTTCGGAAAATGTTTAAAAAACATGTATTATTCGTAAAATTTGAGCTTTTTATCGAAAAAAACGTCGTTTTTCCGATTAATTTTACAAATTTATCAAAAAATTAATCGGATAATACAGAAATATAAATTACTTGATCAAAACATTTTACGAATAATTTTGAGAGCTTTATCTATTGAATAAAAGTTAACCATCACCGTCCTCTACAAATGTCGAAATGTTCGTTCGTTTAGTGTGTTAGTTAGATAGACTAACTTTGCACTACACTAACACCTAGGAGCAATAAACACAACACCCCACACAAGGAGAACGCAACCCGTCTAAAGTCGTGGATTTTCTTGTGTACGTTTTTCATTGGCTAGACGCTTTAGCGCTTGCTGCCGTCGGGAGGGGAAAATTCGGAAGTTGTCTCCCCTCCCCGCCCGTAAAACGTTCAGCGTAAAGGCTCATAACGCTCGTCAAATGAAATTCGTACACAACCCTTCGTTAGCGTGTTTAAAGGCTAGCTGCGTTCTCCTTGTGTTTGTTGCTCCTAGCTAACACTATGCAAAAGGTGCTAACTATAGGAGCCGGGTTCGATCCTAGCTATTCCTCCTTCCCCATTGAGCTCATAAGTTATCTCCCTGCTAGTTAGAGGTTTTCCCCTGAGTTCTTCGGTTTCCCCTTCCATAAAAACATGTAGACGTTAACGGTAATAGTGAGTGTAGCGTGGCTTGAAGGGCTGGCCACCACCCTCCTACGCAATTTGACCCGTCAAAAGTTACTAGTTGACTTAGGCCTGTGTGGTTCCACGCGAGCCAACAGCTCACTACTTTCCTCACCCCCTACAACTCCTTAACATTTTTGCATAACCTTTTGAAACACCCTGTATATTCTTAGAAACTATTGGTTGGGTGCCATATCCATGAAAATAATGAAAGTTGGGGCCCCAGGGCACAGCGCCAACCCCTTTTGTGGAGAAACAAGATATAGTTTGAAGGCGTTTTGTTCGTCGACATTCCCATGAACTTCATTTCGCTTATTAGGGGCCTGATTCTCCGAATAGAAATTTTTTACTTTTATTTCAGTCATTCCGGTAAGACAAGTTCAATTCTAGTAAGACGGTATAAAATTTTAATTTCTTGATTGTAGATTCGTTATGGGAACCAATTAATTTTGATAACCCTAAAAAGTTGGAATCTGATTAAAATGCAACATTATCTTTTTCATCGCTAATGGAATTTATGCTCCGAAGAGAAAAAAACAGACGAATTGAGTCCAATTATATTTTACCATAATTCCGTACGTCGCGGGTTCTGTTTCATTCGGAGATTTCGTCGCGTAAATAGTATCTCTGTTCTCATTTTTTATCTGTCTTTCGCGCGGGGAAAGCGGTAAAGATTGGATATTTTTGAGATCGCAATTAGTGAAAACCCACATAATTCCGTACGTCGCGGGTTCTGTTTCATTCGTAGATTTCGTCGCGTAAATAGTATCTCTGTTCTCATTTTTATCTGTCTTTCGCGCGGGGAAAGTGGTTAAGATTGTATATTTTTGAGATCGCAATTAGTGAAAACCCACTTAATTCCGTACGTCGCGGGTTCTGTTTCATTCGTAGATTTCGGCGCGTAAATAGTATCTCTGTTCTATTTTTTTATCTGGTTTTCGCGAGGGGAAAAACGGTAGAGATTGGATAATTTTGAGATGGCTATTAGTAAAATACCACTAAATCTTACGGATTAATTAAAATCAGGTTATGCTGTAGCCACATATACGGCTTCGGTGATCGAACTAACGCAGAAAACTGCAGCCGAAAGAAAAACGTCGTAAAATTGGTCGCATCAGGGCCTCCAGCACGAGCTCACGAAGCTCGCAGCCTAGAGATAAATTATCTCCATCTTACAGGCAGATGGCGCCACAAACGAATCATAAACTCTTCTTGTTCGAGAAATATTTTGTCCCGTGGTGAGCTGTTACGGGTTTAAACTGCCAATTCAATGGTTGTAATAGTTAATAGAAAATTACGGACATAAATTAGAATCTCTATTCATGGTTGCCACACGCCACGGAATTTAACAATAAATCTAAAAAATCGGGGGATTTTAAGAATTTTTAAAAATGTCAGATAATTCAATTTTATCTGAAGGTAATTTTACTCTGACAAATTCTGTGATTATAATTCGGTTCCTTTAAAATTTTCCTAATAATCGTAAAACATAACCTTTAAGTTTTTAAACTTCTGATAAAAGTCAGCGAATTTTAATCTGAAAGTATTGTGGCAACCCTGCGATTTCAGTTTCCAATGGTTTCTAGACAAAATTGAATGAAAATACGTGTGCGTAGTTTTAATTTTTGGGATTAACTTGTTCTAAACGCTAAATACTGGGGTGTGTTAAATTGGCAAAATATTTTTCCATAACTTGACCTTAAATTAAATTCGGAAGGTAAGAATTGTTACCAGTCAGTCTTGGAATAATTTACCGATAGTATGGAAATGGTCGATTTGTGTTTTATTCTCGAGATAAAATCTAACTACCTACAAAATAATATCAGGTTCTTACTATATACCACAATTAAATACGTAATTAGATATGAAAGATCTAAAAACATTTAAAACAAAATGACATCCATTATTAATACGTTTCGAAATGAGCACCGCAAAATCTTAAAACTCGTCGGTGCAGTAAAACCGACAAAGTCCATAATTTATTTCAGACGTAAGCTCTAGTCAAACGTGGTGCATTATGGGAGGTGAACTAACAGCTAAGTAGAAATTATTAAATATCATTGAAAGATCGTAACCAAGTTTGTAGTCGACCATTCCGAAACGTTATATCAGTATTGAAATAAGAGCCATAAATTCCCCGTATCCCATTAGCCCTTTTTTATCAGACTTCATTCGCAACTTCCTAAGCCTAATTTATAATTCGCGACGGCGCCTTCGGTATATCCCCGCGATAATCAAACTAAAAGGACTGCGCGGAAAAAAGATTTATCTAAACGTTTTTACGAAAGGTAAAAAAAGAGCTTTTCAAATGTTAATTAAAGTGAAATTTAGAAGCACGACGCGTTCCGGTGTTCATGACCTTGTTTCCAGCGTCGCTCACGGTGGCGGCATCTATCGGCGGTAGCGGGAAACTCGCGAAATATCGCGGGATTGGATGGAAGAGAGTGAAACGCCGTCGGCAATTCAGGGAGGCGGGAAATGAGGGGTTGAAAGGCGGGGGAAGCTCAGAAAATATTAATTCCTCCACGAAAGAAACGGGGTTTGCAGGGCGGCGATGATACGCGCTGACAATTTCGCTTTTTTTTGTGTTGTCTTCCCCCGGAATTTTCGCGTCGGCAGTTCGGCGCACCCTGCTTCGTTTTTGTTTGCTTCCTAAATCCGCCGTCGCGAAGAGAACCAGGCTGAATTTTTCGACTTTGTCTCGGTTGCGCGGGACTCACGATCGAACCTGTTTTAGTCCTCGGTTGATTGGTGGCTCTTGACTTTGTTTTCCGATATATATTGAACAAAGGAATTCATTATCAAGGACAACAAGGGAGCTTTTGTTTTGTCAACGGGGAGATACAAAGTCTAAACACACTCAATTATTAACTGCGCTGAAAGAGGCGCGTGCCCTAGAGCCTAGCGAGGAGCTTCCAAGTTTGAATGCGCTAATTTTAAAGAACTTTCTAGTATTCTTTTATGTTTTTAATCTACTTTTTTCGAGATGGAAGCGAATAGAGAATTTTACAGGAAAAGTAAAAGTCAGGGAATTTGAAAATTGGCATAAAAAATGGGGGAAATGTCAGGGAATCTGAAAATGGGAATAGAAATTGGGGGAAAGGTCAGGGATTTTAAAAATGGCGCTTTTAAGTGGGGAAAAGGTTAGGGAATTTAAAAATGGCGCTTTTAAGTTCGGAAAAGGTCAGGGAATTTTAAGAATTCATAAAAGGTCAGGGAATTCGATTTTCTCTTAACACTTTTTGAAGGTAATTTCACTTATTTATTTCCTTGAAAGTTTGGCTAATTCTTTCAACATTGCAATAACCTTTTTACTGAACTATAAGTCCATTAAATTTATTAACTTCTGATAAAAGTAAAAAATAAAATAAAAAATTTGGCCTTAAAAAGTCACGGAAAACAGGGGATTTTAATCTGAAAATTTTGAGGCAACCCTATTTTAGCCACACACGAAAATTTAAAATCGGGAACGTATAGAAGTATCAAGAATTGTTTTTGGCAAATAGCTATTAAATATATAAAACCAAGAAAACTAATAAATATTGTCTTCACTTCAATATACAGGGTTGCCACGGTACCTGGAAAACATGGAATAGTCAGGGAATTGGAATATGGGTATAAAAATCAGGGAAATGCGAGCAGGAAAATGTCAGATAATTTAATTTCGGTTGCAAATAGGAAACTTTTACTAAAATATAGGTTAAAAAATACAAATTCTTGGCCAAAATAAGTCAGGGAAAACCTGGAAAAATCAAGGAATTTGATTGTGAAACAACTGTTGCAACCCTGTTTTTTCACAATCAAATTCCCTGACTTTTCCAGCAATTCCACGTTTTCTAGGTACCGTGGCAACCCCGAATGTAGTATTGCCCAGACAAAACCTTTCGTCGTCGCGTATTCTACTACACACAATATTATTATTTATCTTCTAACGCCGCTAAATGGAAGGGCCTCTTATTTAGGTTCTGAAAACTAAATGGCGCTGTAATCGGTTAGCACGGCGACTTTTTCGGTGACGTAACAGCTTCGTAGTTGGGCTATTTGATTCAAAAGGGAATACGAACGAAGTGTTGACGTCACTTTCCTGGTGGGCCATTAGCAGAGGCGCAGTCTGCGAGCCACGAGGGAGACACCAGTATCCACGAGGAGGTGGATCGGATGTCCGCCACACGACGGCATGAGGCAGTCTTCCCGGGTCTCCCCACCAGCGTCGATTCGCGGCTCACGAACAAGTCGCATCCCTTACGGCTATATTCGCCCTCCAAGAGCTACGACAATGGGCCCTAAGCCCTACAGTTCTGGACCAAAGAATTAATCGCCAAAATTATTAAATATAATATTTATATTTCGAGATAAATATCTATCGTCTATCTATACTGCTCGTTTACTTTTAAAAATTATTTTTGGTGTAAAAACATCATATACTAACTTACTAAAACTATTTCAAGTTCAAGTTAATTACAAGTATAAAATACAATTTTTAGCGTTTAGAAGGGCCAAGTCAATAGCCACCTATAGCGGGGGGTAATATGATGTTTAATTAAGTACATTTCCCTGCACATGATAATTTTTACATTTTACAAAATTACATCGGGTGTATTAGAGAAAATCAAGTATTGTTTTGGTAATGTGAGGAAAATATTTTTTGAAAAATGCTCTTAAATATAAATAAAATTACCGTTTCTTAAAAAATCGCAACCCTGTACACATTTAAACCTTTTTAGAACATTCTCGTAATCTGACGTAGACTATGTTATTTCTAAATTGCACAAAATAGTAGCTTATAATATAATTTAAAAAAAAACAATTAAAATTATTTTTGCATTGACATATGCAACAGACTGATAAGAAATTTCAAATTTGACGCAATTATTAATAGTGTGTGTTATGAAATACTACACTCCGCGAATGCTTGGCATGTGTACTTTTTTATATCAAATTGCACGACCGCGTGGAGTCACTAGCTCCTTCGTTTGTTCACAGTGGGGAGGCTTTGCCTTTTTCTTCAATGGAAAAGTTATATTAGTATCGTCTGCACATATTTGATGTCGTTCGTTGGTTTTGCTCTATATCGTTACGATCGAATGTTGCGAAGTATTACGGTTTATAAGCCTTCGTCGTCGGCACATTGTAGTGAGAGCTAGAACTCTTTAACGTGGTACTTCGTTTTTATCATGATTTCTCACGTAAATACTTCAATATTATGCTTTTGGATAATTCCGTCGATGAGCTAGAGTCTGTGTAAGTGTTAATGAAATTAATTTGTTAATTTTATCTTAGTTATAGCGGTTTTATTTTTGATAAAATAGTTAAAATATTTTCGCGCCTTTCTCAAACCTTCATATTGGTTTTTTCTCTCATACATCGTCAGCATTACCGTGTTAGGCCTAGTTTGGTGATCGTCACCGTTTTCTAACAGTTCATAAAACGCGTTTTAATTTTTATTAGATTGCGATAAAATTAAAGAAATATAAATATCATACGGTATTAGAAAATATTGATCGCGACAGTGATATTGGCGCCATCTTGATGATTTTGAGAGGTAAATGATAGATAGGAAAAAAAGTGCCCATCTCTGCTCGCTAGATGTTTTAGCAGGCGCGAAGGTAGAATTGACACACTTTTGGGTCTTATGTCGCTTTTGCTCGCATGTTGTGTATTTGAATTTGTATTACGTACACGATGAATTTTTTTTAACATTTCGTTATTTGATTCTTTTTCGTAGCGTCGCGGTCAGCAGCGGAGGGAGTGACCATGGCGGCAGCGACACGTGCCAGTCGTCGAGCAGCGACACGGCCAGCGTATCGGAGCCCTGCTCGCCGGAAGCCGGACCCGAATCTACCTCGCGGCCAGGAACCCCGCAGCCCATGCCTCCCATCCCCCCCTCGCTGGCCGAAGAGGGCCCCCATCAACACCACCATCGTCACCACACTCGCGTCAGCAGCCACCACAATCGCAGCCTCATCGAACTCGAAGAACGCGTCCAGGACCAGATGTCGGCCATCGGGGACGCCATCTACCGGAGCCTCAGCGAACGGGCCGAAGCCGCCGACAAAGCCCGGGTCGCCGCCTCCTGCGAACAGTCGCGAAAAACCACCAGCGACGTCGCCAAAATCGCGTCGACCACCGCCACGGACGCGGCCAAGGCGGACGCCAAGAACCAGGACGCGAGAGAACCCTTTTGGTGTAGTTCCTCCCAGGACGGTGCCCTTCCCACCGGAAGTAAAACCGGCAGTAGTAACGTCGCCACCGGAAATGACGAAGCGAGATTACCCGAAGCGCCGATGGACGATTCGCGAACGGCCGTCGAAAGGTTTCTGGACGCTGCTAGACCGGAAATAGACAAAGCGGAAGAGAGTGAAAGGAGAACGGAACTGGAAGTGACTGTGACCAAAGAAACGACGAAGAGGAAGTGCGCGGCGGACGCGAGTGAAGTGAAACGCGTCAAGGTTGAGCCCGCCGAAGAGGACGACGAGGCGTCTTGCAGCGCCACCAGGCCGCCCGCCGCCGCCGCCGCCCGCTTGGAGGGCGTTTGCAAATGGCACGCTTGCCAACAGGATGTTCCTAGTGATAGATTGGTGGAGCACATGAAGAGTTGCCACGTGGACAGTCAGATGGAGAACGAGACTTTCGTTTGTCTTTGGGTTGGATGCAAGGTCAGTCGTTACTTACTTTCTCCCTGGTCGCGATGTTGCTTTGAATCGAGGGGTCGGACATTTGGACAAATCACGTACAAAATTTTGAAAAAAATCCAAGAATTTAGTTCCCATAGACTTGGTATTATGTCACAAATCCACAATAAAAAATCGTAGATTTGTAGAAAATCAAAAATCCAGTACACAAAAAGAGTCAAATGTCCGACCCCTCGCTTCTAATAAAGCCACGATCAACAGAGGCAGGAATTTATACCTCTACTTGGAATGCGTGGCTTGAAGGGCTTGCCGCCACCCACGCATTGTAACCCGGTCACTTGAATTAATAGCTTTAAAATTAGCTTGATGACTTGGGTATTAGCCTAGCTGATTATTATTATTATTATTATTATTATGCTTATCCTGGTGTATCGCGTATGGTAAGATCACTATGACGGCTTTGGCCCTGCCTACGAGAAAAAAAATCCCCTTTGCGCGCGCTCCCCTCTCACGTTGTTGTTTGTTAAGTTAACATAGTGACGTCCAAAAAACCGTCAGCCACACTGAGACGAAAATCGGCCGCGATAAGCATTCCAATTAGAGGTATGGATTCCTGACAGAGGCTATACTTGTGACTGCGTGTTCTCTGTTAGCCGGGACACGTTCTTGGGTGTCTCTCGCGAAATGATACGATCAATCTTGGCACTGATATTAAGGGGAAAATTTAAACGACCGGTGAACTTTGACCTTAACTATCGCTGTCATATTTTAAATAGCGATTGATCTGTTCTTTATTTTAATTAAATAGTAAAAATAATTATTATTTCCTCAGTTTGAGATCGAGCTCAATGTCGAATTCGGATCCGAGATTGGGTTCGATGCTCAATGTCGAATTCAGATCCGAGATTGGGTTCGATGCTCAATGTCGAATTCAGATCCGAGATTGGGTTCGATGCTCAATGTCGAATTCAGATCCGAGATTGGGTTCGATGCTCAATGTCGAATTCAGATCCGAGATTGGGTTCGATGCTCAATGTCGAATTCAGATCCGAGATTGGGTTCGATGCTCAATGTCGAATTCAGATCCGAGATTGGGTTCGATGCTCAATGTCGAATTCAGATCCGAGATTGGGTTCGATGCTGAATGTCGAATTCAGATCCGAGATTGGGTTCGATGCTCAATGTCGAGTTCAGATCCGAGATTGAGTTGAGCGTATATTGTGAGAAAAATGTGTTAATCATCGTCCCCGCGTAGGTATACAACCGTCCATCTTGTTCCGTCAGTTGGCTGCAGCGCCACATATTGAGCCACGGCGGAAACAAGCCCTTAAAGTGTATCGTGGAAGGCTGCCAGCACCGTTTCGCCTCTCAGAGTGCCCTCGAGCGGCACGTCAATTCGCACTTCAACTCTGCGCAGTGCAACTCGGCCAGCTTGGCGGGCGGGGCGGGAGCGTCGTGCAAAACCGGAAGGAGCAAAGAAGACACGCCCACCAAACTCATCAAGAAACGAAAACTGCGATACCGGAGGCGTTGTTGGGCCGGTGAGTTTCACTTTCAATTCCTTTTTCAGTTTTGCGCTTCTCTAAACCTACATTTCGACCGCAACTATTGTTATGGCCGAAATGTCGTTGTAGCTAGTTCCAGGGTTGTCTAGAACCAGCCAGACTAGTTTAAACCACCCTAGGTTTAACCATGGTTAAAACCACTTTTTTTATTAAAAAAATATTGAGAAATGAATTAGAAATATTGAAAAAACTAAAACTTAACCTTCACCTTTTGTCGTAAGTAATGAGAGCTAGATAAACAATTCATTTTGCGCCATGTTAGGGTATAAAAGCGGGTAAATAAGGCTGCTATACCTCACAATGTAAAGGTCAGGTCACGCGCAAAAACGTAATTTTGAAATCGGGCAATTTGAGCATTTTCGAAGTAATGAGGGCTAGATATAAGCAATTTGAGCATTTTTATTAATGGTTTTAACCATATTGGATTTTTAAATTTTTGGCCAACCCTGGCTAGTTCACTTAAAATTACTTCATGGCATGGTAAATTTGATGTTTTTCTAAAAACCTATATTGTGGTAAAAATACTCATTTAGTCATATTTACAATATTCCTTTATTAATGGTGATTTTAATGAGTACATGAAATGAGTATATCAGTAGTGTCAGAATGATTTTGGGCAGCTTACAAGTTTTGGATCTTCTAACCCACAAAAGAAGCGAGATTATTTTTCTGTTTCCGGTTGTTAAACATGGGATTGCTAGTATTTAAGGATGCCGAATACCTCAGCAGGGTACATACAGACCCTGGAAACAGAAAAATCAGGGAAGGTTTAATTTTAGAACCTGTATAAAATTCGGGGAATTAATAAAATTTGGGGATTTAATAAATCTAGTACAATAGTTATGAAATTTAATTTTTGCTGCAAATAGAAATAAAATATAGGTAAAAAATGTCGTTTTTAAATTAACTATAGACGTTTTAAATCTAATGGTCCAATAAAAATTGCGCATTTATTACATCATACTCCTTAGTCAATGAACAAAAGTGTCGTAAAATAAATGTCCTAACCAATCAGAAAGAGGTGCTTCTGGTGTGGGATTTGGTCGTCCAATCCGCGGGTTGTCTGGTCGGATGTTCTCCGAGGTAAAAGTTGCTGTTTCGGTTTTCCGTGATTTCGCAGTCGTTGGCCGGGTTCCAGATGCCATTGGGCATGTCGCGGTTGACCACGGAGATGGTGCCGCTGTGGTCGTACGAGCTCATGATCTGCCCGACGCTGTACGACTTGGTTAGGCCTCGTTTCAATCTCTTCCGGTAGAGGGCTTCCGCCGCGACGTACCCGAGCAAAGAGAGCAGCGTGAAGCCGGCCAGGATGATCAGCTTGGGCAGTACGCACAGTTGGCTGTCGTAGCTGTAGCCCACCAAGTAGCCCAACCCTTCGAACATGGACAGGCAGGCGAACGACGCCTCGTTGTCTCCGGCGAAGAACACTCCGTATATAGCTATTGGTCCAAAATA